>NC_091983.1:248823653-249071287 GCF_044704955.1 Pristiophorus japonicus
CAGGTAGGAAGATGGTTTATTTAATCTTTTCTTTGCTTATAAATGTTTATTCAGGTTGGATTTATTTGTATAATATTTGTAGAAGTATAAATAAGGATTTATTGTAGAATTTAATGAGTTCCCTTCCCCCCCCCCTCGTTCTGGACGCCTAATTTGTAACCTGCGCCTGATTTTTTAATGTGTAGAACAGGTTTTTTCAGTTCTACAAAAATCTTCACTTGCTCCATTCTACTTTAGTTTGGAGTACGTTTTCACTGTGGAAACTTTGAAATCAGGCGTCAGTGGCCGGACACGCCCCCTTTTGAAGAAAAAATTCTGTTCCAAAGTAGAACTGTTCTACCTGACTAGAACTGCAGAAAAACAAATGTGGAGAATTGAGATTTCTAAGATAGTCCATTCTCCACCAGTTGCTCCTAAAAATCAGGCGCAAATCATGTGGAAACTTGGGCCCAATTGTTTCTAAAAGCAGTTTGGAGTAGTTTGGGGAGTGGGACTGAGTGAGCATAAGGGGCTGGGGGGGTTGGGGAGGGGGGGGGGGAAGAATGGCAATGAAATGGATTGCAGTGAAAGGGAGAGAAAGCCGGGCAGTGGGATCAGTTTTGGATTCATCAAACACAGGGCCAGGAATACATGATGGGCAGAATGGTCTCCTTCTGTGCTGGAAACTTCGATTGGAAAATGGTTGGATATAAAGGGAAGGGAAGGAAACGTGAGGGGAGAAAGAAGAGAGGAAATCAAAGGAGAAGGAAAGAGAGAAGAAGGAAGGGAATGAGAGGAGAAGGAGGGGGAATGTGTATCAGTAAAGAATTGTTCTGTATGTGAAGGAATATTGTGTGTAAGTGAAGGAATGTTGGGTACACCTACAGCTTCAATTAGAAAGCCCATGTAACGACTTGTTTTCATATCCTAGGGCCATTCTTCAGTTGTCAGCTTTCTGGGAGCTATGTCAGCTTATTTAAAGCTGCAAGAAATTCTGGTTCACTCACAACTTGTCAGATAGGCAAAAGCACAGCAACAGCTGTGGAGACGTGGGTGGTAGAGTTGAGGTTAAGCTGGGTATTATCAGCAAACGTATAAAAGCTGAACTCATGCTTTGGATAATATCACCGAGAGGTAACACGAGGAATAAACATTCACTCCCTCCACCATGGCTGAAGTGTGCACCATCTACAGGATGCACTGCAGCAACCCATCAAGACTTCTTTGGCAGCACCTCTCAAACCTACAACCTCCATCATCTGGGAGGACAAGGGCAGCAGGTGCACTGGAACACCACCACCTCCAAGTTCCTCTCCCAGCCATATCACCGTTTCTTAATCGTTGCTGGGGCAAAATCCTGGAATTCCCTACCGAACCGCGATTACATGAAGGCCCACCACTGACTTCTCAAGGGAAACTGGGGATGGGCAATAAACACCCATATCCTGAGAATTAATTTACAAAAGGATGAAACCTTGTGGCACACTGGAAGGAGAAATAATTACAGGAGATGTTAATTAACGTTGTGGGGAGGTTTTAAATTTATTTGTCAGTGGGATGGGCGCCAGGATGAAACATTTGAGAGGAGAAGAAAGATGCACAGAGAACTGGGATAGACAAATAGCACTAGAGTAAAGAATAATTCAGAAATAGGAGGGATCAGATGGGGCAAATGTGAGGCAGTCTAAAATGGGTTTGGAGTGCATGTGCGTAAATAACATAGTAATTAAGCTTGGTGAGCTGCAGGCACAAGTCACTATATGGGACTATAAGAACATAAGAAATAGGAGCAGGAGTAGGACATTTGGTCCCTCGAGCCTGTTCCGCCATTCAATAAGATCATGGCTGATCTGATTGCGGTGGAGATGCGGCAAATGTTTGTGGCGGAGGAGCAGCGAGAGATCGTGGCAAGGTGTGGCAAATGAGGGTACAGGGCCCAGAAGAGCTGAATGCCCAGGGGCAGCATGGGTCAGCCCACACTACGATATGTGTGCGCACTAGGTCCGTGCAGAAGAACAGGTCTCCAGTTGTCCTGCTTAACCCTTGCCACTGGATAAAGGCCTAGCTCTGTCAATCCCGTGTGGTGGCTGATGTGCAATGGTCACCACATGCTAAAAAAATCCACACACAGGCATCTTCCACCCCCTCAATTGGAGTTCATGACTGGAATATCAGGTCGTTCATTGAAACATCTGTGAACTCATGTAGAAGCATGTCATCCTCGTTCGAGGGACTGCCTATGATGATGTTGGCTGATCTGATCTTGGCCTCAACTCCATTTCCCCATAACTCTTGACTCCCTTATCGACTATGATATAGTGGTAATAACAGAAACCTGGCTCAAAGAAGGGGAAGATTGGGAACTTAATATTCCAGGCTACATGGTATTCAGGAAAGTTAGCAAAGGAAAAAAGCAGTAAGGGATGGGGCGGCAGTAATGATCAAATAAACTATTAGAGCACCAGAGAGGGATGATATAGTTGTGGGGTCAAAGACAGAATCAATGTACATAGAATTCGCTACAGGGTGTATACAATAGGCCACCAAATAGTGGGCAGGAGATAGAGGAGTAAATCTGCGGGCAAATTACAGAAAGATGCAAGAACTACAGAGCAATGATAATGGGGGACTTCAATTATCCTAATATAGATGAGATAGTAATAGTATAAAGGGCAAAGAGGGGGACTCATTCTTGAAATGTGTACAAAATAACTTTCTTGATCAATGTGTTTACAGCCCAACAAGGAAGGAAACCGTGCTGGATCTAGTTCTGGGGAACGAAGTGAGACAAGTAGAGCATAGTTCAGTGGGGGAGCATTTGGGAACAGTGATCATAATATCATCAAGTTTAGAATGGTTATGGAAAAGTACAAGGAAGAATCAAACAGAACAGAAAGAAGACTTGCATTTATATAGCACCTTTCACGACCACTGGATGTCCCAAAGTGCTTTACAGTCAAAGAAATACATTTGGAGTGGAGTCACTGTTGTAATGTAGGAAACACGATAGCCAATTTGCACACAGCAAGCTTCCACAAACAGCAATGTGATAATAACCAGTTAACCTGTTTTTAGTGATCTTGGTTGAGGGATAAATATTGGCCAGGACGCCAGCGATAACTCCCCTGCTCTTCTTCGAAATAGTGCCACAGGATCTTTTAGGTCCACCTGAGAGAGCAGACAGGGCCTCGGTTTAACGTCTCATCTGAAAGATGCCACCTCCAACAGTGCAGCACTCCCTCAGCACTGCACTGGAGTGTCAGCCTAGATTTTTGGGCTCAAGTCTCTGGAGTGGGACTTGAACCCACAACCTTCTGACTCTGAGGCAAGGGACCTACCAACTGAGCCACTGGCTGACACAATCAAATGTGAAAATACTTAACTGGAGGACGGCTAGTTTCAGTGAGTTAAAAACGGATCTGGTCCAGGTGGATTGGAATCAAAAATTGGTAGGAAAAACAGTAATTGAACAATGGAAGGACTTCAAAGAGGAGATGGTTTGGATACAGATTAGACACTCATTGTCATGTTTGTAACCTTCACATAACTGTAACCTTTATGTAACAACACTGTACACTGCATATATCTGAGAAATGCACACCTTGACCACAGGGGGTGAACTTGTGGGAGACACTCCTCACCTGGTCATCCAGGTATATAAAGGGAGGTCCCACGCAGGGTCATCACTTCTTGGTCCTGTGAATAAAGGTACAGGTCACAGAGTGACTTTGTCCCCAGTATGTGCCTCGTGTTGATTTGCTGTGGTGTGTATGGACACAACATTTGGTGACGAGAAACGGGAATCAACGACTTAAGATAATGGCCACCGGTAGCACGGAGGAACGGTACTGTATTGGTGAGGACTGGGACGATTTTGTTGAGAGACTCCAGCAGAGCTTTGTCATGAAGGACTGGCAGCGGCTGACAAGCGAAGGGCGCATCTACTGACCAGCTGTGGACCTAAGACGTACGCGCTGAAGAAAGACCTGCTCACACCTGAGAAGCCGGCGGACAAGACCTTCGAGGAGCTCAGCAAACTGATCGGTGAGCACCTCAAACCGGCGAGTAGTATACACATGGTCCGACACCGATTCTATACGCACCGACGTCGGGAAGGGCAGAGCATACCGGACTTCGTTGCGGACTTTCGGCGCTTGGCCAGCCTCTAAATTCACAGACGTCTGCAGGGTGGAGATGTTACGGGATTTCTTCATTGAGGGCATTGGTCATGTCGGGATTTTTAGGAAGCTAATTGAGACCAAGGACTTGACCTTGGAAGCAGCGGCGTTGATGGCTCAAATCTTCATGGCGGGGGAGGAGGAAACCAAGATCATATACGCGCGCAACTCTGCTCCCAACGTGGCGATAGAGCAGGGAGTTAACATGGTAAATGTGACTCAGAACCCCGCAGGCAAGCAAGGGCAATTCGACACCACCCAGGCAGTAACAGACTCTCGGGTGGGTCCTCAACAGTGACAATGGCAGGTTGAACGAACATTTACACCATCACAAGGGACAATATGTCCTGGGATGGGACTATTGACACCCACTAACAGAGTGCTCAAGAGTAATGAAAGAGACAATCAGAGATAGGAGGGGATCTCTGTTTGTCCTGCCATTCTGGCAGGTGGCAAGCTGATCACCAAGTTGGACCTCACTTCAGCCTACATGACCCAGGAACTGGCCGTAGAATCCAAGCTACTGACCACCATCACCACACACAAGGGGCTGTTTGTCTACAACAGGTGTCCGTTTGGCATTCGTTCAGCAGCCGCTATCTTTCAGAAGAACATGGAAAGCTTGCTCAAATCCACCCCCGGAACAATCGTATTTCAGGACGACATCCTTATCATGGGTCGAGACACCGAGGAACACCTCCACAACCTGGAGGAGGTGCTACGCCGACTGGACCAGGTAGGCCTGTGACTAAAGAAGTCCAGATGTGTGTTTTTGGCCCCAGAGGTCGAGTTTTTGAGCAGGAGGGTTGCCACAGATGGGATCCAGCCCACCGAATCCAAAACGGAGGCACTCCGTCGCGCGCCCAGGCCTGGCAACACATTGGAGTTGCGTTCATTTCTGGGACTATTGAACTATTTTGAGAACTTTCTGCCGAACTTAAATATATTGTTGGAGCCGCTATATGTGCTCCTGCGTAAGGGTTGCGATTGGTTTTGGGGGGACTGTCAGGAACGGGCTTTCAATCGGGCGCGGAACCTGCTTTGTTCTAATAAGTTATTGACTCTGTACGACCCATGTAAGAAATTGGTTTTGACATGTGATGCATCATCCTATGGGATTGGGTGCGTGTTGCAGCAGAGTAATGATGAGGGCCAACTCCAACCTGTGGCTTATGCCTCCAGGTCGCTCTCCCAAGCAGAAAGGGGATATGGGATGGTGGAAAAGGAAGCACTCGCATGTGTCTACGGGGTGAAAAAGATGCACCAGTACCTTTTTGGCAGAAGGTTCGAGTTAGAAACGGACCACAAGCCGTTAACATCTCTGTTGTCTGACAGCAAAGCTGTCAATGCCAATGCATCAGCTCGCTTACAGCAATGGGCTCTCACACTGGCTGTGTATGACTACACCATACGGCACCGGCCAGGCGCCGAAAATTGCGCTGATACACTCAGCAGGTTTCCACTGGCCACCACTGAGGGAGCAGCGGTGCAAAGCGCTGAGATGGTCATGGCTGTCGATGCCTTTGACAGCGCAGGCTCCCCCATCACAGCCCACCAGATCAAAATCTGGACCAACAGAGATCCCCTCCTATCTCTGATTAAGAAATGTGTCCTGACTGGGGATTGGGCACCCGCACACGGAGCATGCCCTGAAGAGGTCAGACCGTTCCACAGACGGATGGATGAACTCTCCATCCAAGCCGACTGCCTACTATGGGGCAGCCGGGTAGTTAAGCCCCAGAAGGGAAGGGAAACATTCATCAGGGAACTCCACAGCGAGCACCCGGGTATTGTGTTAATGAAGGCCATTGCCCGGTCACATGTATGGTGGCCGGGAATTGATGCAGACCTGGAACACTGTGTTCGCAGGTGCACGACGTGTGCCCAGCTGGGTAATGCCCCCAGGGAGACCCCACTCAGCCCGTGACCCTGGCCCACCAAGCCATGTCACGTATTCACGTAGACAACGTGGGCCCGTTCATGGGGAAAATGTTCCTCATTGTTGTTGATGCGTACTCGAAATGGATCGAGTGTATCATATTGAATTCGTGCATGACATCCACCACAGTGGAGAGTCTGCATGCGGTCTTTGCGACCCGCGGCTTGCCAGATATCCTAGTTAGCGACAACGGCCCGTGTTTCACTAGCTATCAATTCCGGGAGTTCATGTCGGGTAATGATATCAAACATGTCAAGACAGCACCGTTCAAGCCGGCTTCAAATGGCCAGGTGGAATATGCAGTCCAAATCATAAAGCAAGGCATGCTCCAGATTCAAGGACCCTCCCTTCAATACCGTCCATCGCGCCTCCTGCTGGCCTACAGGTCCCGACCGCACTCGCTCACGGAGGTCAGACCAGCGGAACTACTAATGAAACGTACACTTAAAACTCGGTTGCCCCTCATTCATCCAGTCGTCAGACATTGTTGAGGGCAAGCGCCAGTCCCAAAATGAGTGCCACGACCATAACTCAAAGGGGAGATGGATCGACATCGATGACCTTGTATTTGTTCTTAATCACGCTGTGGGGCCCAAGTGGTTCGAGGGAACTGTAATTGATAAAGAGGGGAATAGGGTCATAGTGGTCAGACTCAAAAATGGGCAGATATGCTGCAAGCATCTGGACCAAGTAAAAAAAAAAGGTTCAGCATTGACACTGAGGAACATAATGAGATGCTGCCCACACCACTGCCAGAGAACGAGCAACAAGAACCGTCAGCAGCATGCACAGACCCTGCGGCCAGCCCGGACAAGCCGGAATCACCACAGGTGACAAAGACGCATGCCAAGGCTCAACAACCAGAGCCCCAACTGCGGTGCTCCACGAGAGATCATCGACTGCCTGAAAGACTCAGGCTTTGACCCAAAGACGTTGGGGGGAGGTGATGTCATGTTTGTAACCTTCACATAACTGTAACCTTTATGTAACTGTAACCTTTATGTAACAACACTGTACACTGTATACACCTGAGAAATGCACACCTTGACCACAGGGGGTGAACTTGTGGGAGACATTCCTCACCTGGTCATCCAGGTATATAAAGGGTCCATCACTCCTTGGTGTAAGGTTCAAAAATCCACGACTGCATTTGAAACACTGTAAGCACAAGAAAACCAACATGGGATCGTTCCATACACTAAATGAACATTTTTGGCCAAGTAAAAGCAGGCTGGGAAAACGTGTGGGCGGATACAGACATTGTGGAGTCTGGCTCACAAGCGAGACCGAGGCACTGGCCAATGGGGGAAAAGTGCATTCTGGCAGGCCAATCAGGGGTCGAGTCGGGCCTGAAGTGGGGAAATCTTCAACCAATAAGGACTCCCCAGCCCAGTTTGAAAATGACTTCCCCCCCACCGCAAATCAAACTACGAATGTGGGCCATTATCTACATAATTAATATGGACAATAGCTCTGAATCAAAACTATGAATCACTGCAGGAATGGCCCACTGAGTTCCAGGACTATAACAAAGGACCCACAGACTTTCAGGTACCTATGTGCCCCATAACAATACCCTGGTCCTCACACCTGCGTTTACCTGTGACATCTTCTGATTAAATATTCAAAGCTATCTCCCCGCCCAAAGTTACACAATGGACCACCCACTGGGTTTGAGCGCAAAACGACCAGAACTGAATTGAATACAAATATAGGACACAGAACCACCAGAAAAAGGGTTGTGTCATGTATCTTACATTATTATATATAACTGTATCCTAACATGCTATACATGACTGTAATAAGATATGACCTGTAACCACCAGCATACCTTACCACCAGGGATGCACTTGCAAGAGACAGGTATATAAGGAGAGTTCTCAGGCATTCCAGAGCTGTGAAATAAAGGTGCAGGTCCAGAGTGACCTTGACTTCACTACATGCCTCGTGTGAATCTGTACTGAGGGGACAGGATTTTACAGTGGCGACGAGTTACGGGATTACAGAATCCACAGAATGGCGAACAACGGATCAGATGAAAAGTACAATGCGGGAGACAATTGGGAGGACTTTATAGAAAGGCTCCAGCAAAGCTTTGTAACCAAAGACTGGTTAGACGACGATAAGGCAGACAAGAGAAGAGCCCATCTCTTGACCAGCTGTGGCTCGAAAACATACGCTTTAATGAAGGATCTGTTGGCACCCGAGAAACCAGCAAGCAAGTCGTTTGAAGAATTGAGCACACTGGTAAGAGACCACCTGAAGCCAGCGAGCAGCCTACACATGGCCAGACACAGGTTCTACAACTGCAGACGCTGTGTGGGCCAGAGCATACCCGACTTTGTGGCGGAACTTCGGAGGTTGGCTAGTTTATGTGAGTTCTCCGATGAACTGAGGAGAGAAATGCTGAGAGACTTTTTCATTGAAGGAATAGGCCACGCAGGCATATTCCGAAAGCGCATAGAGACCAAGAACCTGACCTTAGAGGCAGCAGCACTGGTTGCACAGACATTCTTGGTAGGGGAAGAAGAAACAAGGTTGATTTACAATGCAGGTACGACAACTTACGAAATATTGGAACAAGAAGTTCACAGCACTAAACAAGTTGCTACCCCCACACACAGACAAAACCGGGAGAACAGGTTCTCGACAGCAGGCAGAAGCCATCAAGGGCCACAGGAACGGCCGTTCACACCTCATCAACCCACAATGCGAGCAATCAACTACAAACTGAGAGAAGCTCAAGAGAGATCAGCCAGACGCAGCTCATTCTTTGGGAACACTTTGAACAATGGAACAGGTCTGTGCTGGAGGTGCAGGGGTGGGCACTCATCAATGGGATGTCGATTTCAGCAGGCTGTTTGCAGAAATTGTGAATATACAGGGCATTTGGCCCGCATGCGCAAAAAAACGGCAGCTCGGCTGGTATACGAATCGGATGGGTCGCAAAGCGGACCAGAAGATGGTGGGGACAGTACCCGGGACACCGGTGTACAGCGGGTCAAGACGATCAATGGCCGCTGCTCCTACAACAGGACGCCTCCTATAAGGATGAGGGTCCTACTCAACGGGATATCTGTCAACATGGAGCTGGATACGGGAGCGAGTCAATCTCTCATGGGCGCTCAACAATTTGAACAACTGTGGCCACATAAAAGAGACAGAGCAAAACTCACAAGGGTCGACACCACACTAAGGACCTGTACCAAAGAAATCGTACCAGTCCTCGGTAGCGCCATGCTCTCTGTCACACACAAAGGGATAGTGAACCGACTTCCCCTATGGATTGTCACCGGAGACCCCCCAGTACTGCTGGGGAGAAGCTGGCTGGCAAAACTAAACTGGAACTGGGATGATGGCCATGCCATGTCATTAAAGGAACAGACCTCCTGCTCAACAGTTATAAAGTGATTTGAACATCTCTTTCAGCCAGGTGTGGGCACTTTCAAAGGGGCTAAAGTTAAAATCTACATCACACAGGATGCTAGATCGGTCCATCTCAAGGCCAGAGCTGTACCCTATGTGATGAGGGAAAAGATTGGACACGAACTAGACAGGCTTCTGCGGGAAGGCATTATATTACCTGTGGAATTTAGCGACTGGGCAAGTCCCATCGTCCCAGTCATGAAGCCTGATGGATCCGTACGAATCTGTGGGGACTACAAATCTACCATAAACAGAGTCTCCCTGCAGGATTAGTAACCGCTGCCCAGAGCGGAGGACTTATTTGCCACATTGGCTGGAGGTAAACTTTTCTCAAAATTAGGCCTCACATCTGCGTATATGACGCAAGAATTAACCGAGAAATCGAAGCTACTCACCACCATCAACACACATCGAGACCTTTTCATGTACAATCGATGCCTATTCGGCATCAGGTCGGCAGCTGCCATATTCCAGCGCAACATGGAGAGTCTGCTCAAGTCCATCCTGGGGACGGTTGTATTTCAAGACGACATACTTATCACGGGCAGGGACACCGACTCCCATCTCCGTAATTTGGAGGAAGTACTAAAGCGGTTGGATCGGATAGGCCTACGAGTCAAAAAATCCAAGTGCCTGTTTCTCGCACCTGAGGTTGAATTTTTGGGCAGAAGGATTGCCGCTGATGGAATCCGCCCAACAGAGTCCAAAACAGAAGCAATTCGCCTGGCACCCAGGCCCCAGAATGTCTCAGAACTGCGCGCCTTTCTCGGGCTACTCAATTACTTTGGGAACTTTATGCAGAACTTAAGCACGCTGCTGGAGCCTCTCCACGTGCAGACAAAAGGCAGGTAACTATAGGCCGGTTAGTTTGACATCTGTAGTGGGGAAAATGCTTGAAACTATCATTAAGGAAGAAATGGCGGGACATCTAGATAGGAATAGTGCAATCAAGCAGACGCAACATGGATTCATGAAGGGGAAATCATGTTTAACTAATTTACTGGAATTCTTTGAGGATATAACAAGCATGGTGAATAGAGGTGTACCTATGGATGTGGTGTATTTAGATTTCCAAAAGGCATTCGATAAGGTGCCACACAAAAGGTTACAGCAGAAGATAGAGGTACGCGGAGTCAGAGGAAATGTATTAGCATGGATAGAGAATTGGCTGGTGAACAGAAAGCAGAGAGTCGGGATAAATGGGTCCTTTTCGGGTTGGAAATCGGTGGTTAGTGGTGTGCCACAGGGATCGGTGCTGGGACCACAACTGTTTACAATATACATAGATGACCTGGAAGAGGGGATAGAGTGTAGTGTAACAAAATTTGCAGATGACACAAAGATTCGTGGGAAAGCGGGTTGTGTAGAGGACACAGAGAGGCTGCAAAGAGATTTGGATAGGTTAAGCGAATGGGCTAAGGTTTGGCAGATATAATACAATGTTGGAAAGTATGAGGTCATCCACCTTGGGAAAAAAAACAGTAAAAGGGAATATTATTTGAATGGGGAGAAATGACAACATGCTGAGGTGCAGAGGGACCTGGGGGTCCTTGTGCATGAATCCCAAAAAGTTAGTTTGCAGGTGCAGCAGGTAATCAGGAAGGTGAATGGAATGTTGGCCTTCATTGCGAGAGGGATGGAGTACAAAAGCAGGGAGGTCCTGCTGCAACTGTATAGGGTATTGGTGAGGCCGCACCTGGAGTACTGCGTGTAGTTTTGGTCACCTTACTTAAGGAAGGATATACTGGCTTTGGAGGGGGTACAGAGACGATTCACGGGGCTGATTCCGGAGATGAGAGGGTTACCTTATGATGATAGATTGAGTAGACTGGGTCTTTACTCGTTGGAGTTCAGAAGGATGAGGGGTGATCTTATAGAAACATTTAAAATAATGAAAGGGATATACAGGATAGAGGCAGAGAGGTTGTTTCCACTGGTCGGGGAGACTAGAACTAGGGGGCACAGCCTCAAAATACGGGGGAGCCAATTTAAAACCGAGTTGAGAAGGAATTTCTTCTCCCAGAGGGTTGTGAATCTGTGGAATTCTCTGCCCAAGGAAGCAGTTGAGGCTAGCTCATTGAATGTATTCAAGTCACAGATAGATAGATTTTTAACCAATAAGGGAATTAAGGGTTACGGGGAGAGGGCGGGTAAGTGGAACTGAGTCCATGGCCAGATCAGCCATGATCTTGTTGAATGGCGGAGCAGGCTCGAGGGGCTAGATGGCCTACTCCTGTTCCTAATTCTTATGTTCTTATGTTCTTATGTACTCAGGAAGGGGTGCGATTGGTTTTGGGGGGATGCCCAGGAACGCGCCTTCAATAAGGCACGCAACCTTCTGTGTTCCAACACTGTTTTGACTTTCTTTGACCCAGGTAAAAAGCTAGTTGTCACATGCGATACGTCAGTGTATGGGGTCGGGTGCGTTTTCCAACATGTCAATCGTGCGGGCAAATTACAACCCACAGCTTATGCCTCCAGGTCACTTTCGCGGGCGGAGCGCAGGTACGGAATGGTAGAGAAGGAGGCGCTCGCGTGCGTGTACGGTATCAAAAAGATGCACCAATACCTTTTCGGGGCCAAGTTCGCGTTAGAAACCGACCACAAGCCCCTCACGTCCCTCCTATCCGAGAGCAAGGCAATAAACGCCAATGCCTCAGCGCGAATTCAACGGTGGGCACTCATGCTGGCGTCCTTTCTATACCATAAGGCACAGACCAGGCACAGACAACTGTGCCGACGCGCTCAGCAGGCTACCCCTGGCGACCACGGAAGGGTCTGACGAACAGGACTGTGAGATAGTCAGGGCAATCAATGCCTTTGAGTCCACAGGTTCGCCCATGACGGCTCGCCAAATCAGAGCCTGGACGGCCAGCGACCCCACGTTATCCTTAGTAAAAAGATGTGTCCTAACCGGTGCCTGGGCAGAGGCTCGCGATGCCTGCCCCGAGGAATTAAAACCCTTTCACAGGCACATGCATGAGCTATCACTACAAGCAGACTGCCTGATGTGGGGCAGCTGAGTAGTCATGCCTTTGCGAGGCAGAGAGGCATTTGTCCGGGAGCTCCACCGCGAGCACCCGGGGATCGTTCTCATGAAGACCATAGCCAGATCCCACGTCTGGTGGCCTGGTATTGATGCGGACCTGGAGCTCTGCGTCCGAAGGTGCACCATTTGTGCCCAACTCAGCAATGCCCCCAGGGAGGCTCCACTGAGCCCCTGGCCTACCAAACCATGGTCGCGGGTGCACGTAGATTATGCGGGCCCATTCATGGACAAAATGTTCCTCGTAGTTGTAGTTGCATTTTCAAAGTGGATCGAATACACCATTTTAAACTCGAGCACAACCTCCACCACTGTGGAGAGCCTCGCAACCATGTTTGCAACGCACGGAATCCCTGACATATTGGTCAGTGACAATGGTCCGTGCTTCACCAGCGCAGAATTCCAAGACTTTATAATTGACCACGACATAAATCACGTCAAGACGGCACCGTTCAAGCCGGCCTCCAACGGCCAGGCGGAGAGAGCAGTGCAAATCATTAAACAAGGCATGCTTAAAATCCAAGGTCCCACGCTGCAGGGTCGCCTGTCGCGACTGCTGCTGGCATACAGATCTCGTCCGCACTCACTGACTGGGATCCCCCCCGCGCAACTGTTGATGAAAAGGACTTTAAAAACAAGGCTCTCATTAATCCTCCCAGACATGCACAAAATCGTTGAGGCAAAGCGCCGTAAGCTGACTGAGTACCATGACAGAAATTCGAGGGGGAGATGGAATGAGATGGGGGACAAAGTGTTTGGCAGGGGTCCCAAATGGCTTGCAGGGACAGTAACAGGCAAGGAAGGAAATAGGCTACTGGTAGTACAAATGGACAATGGCCAAACCTGCCGGAGGCATGTAGACCAAGTCAAAAGCAGAT
Organism: Pristiophorus japonicus; assembly: GCF_044704955.1. NCBI lineage: Eukaryota > Metazoa > Chordata > Chondrichthyes > Pristiophoridae > Pristiophorus > Pristiophorus japonicus. The sequence continues at coordinate 248,837,100 of NC_091983.1, forward strand.
TTACCAACAACACTGCGGAACCAGAGGCAGACTACAATGTGGAACTCGCACCACACCTGGTGGACAGACAGAGGGAACAACCTGAGGAAAGGGCAATCCCAACAGACAGCCCAGGCGAATCAACAATAATCACACCAATTGAAACAGACAGCCCAGGCGAGATACCAGCAACCACACCCAAAGAAAAACAGACACCAAGGCAAACAACTGAACCACAACTCAGACGTTCCACGCGAGAGCGTAGACCACCTGAGAGACTGAAGCTATAAAGACAATAAGACCTTGGGGGATGGTGATGTCGTGTATCTTACATTATTATATATAACTGTATCCTAACATGCTATACATGACTGTAATAAGATATGACCTGTAACCACCAGCATACCTTACCACCAGGGGTGCACTTGCAAGAGACAAGTATATAAGGACAGGTCTCAGGCAAGTGCAGCATTCCAGAGCTGTGAAATAAAGGTGCAGGTCCAGAGTGACCTTGACTTCACTACATGCCTCGTGTGAATCTGTACTGAGGGGAACAGGACGTTACAGGTTGTATGAAAAAACTTGCAGAAAGGTGGAGAAAAAGGAGTTGTGGACCAAAAAGAGAGTGGCGGAGAAAAAGAGTTGTGGGCAGAGTTGACAGGGGAGGAAAGGTGTGGAGAGGAAAAGACTTGCAGGAGTTGTGGAGAAAAACAGTTGTTGAAAGGGCTGCTGGCTGCTGGGGGGGAAAGGAGCTGAGAGAGTTTTGCAAACTTTGATTTTGGTCGAGACTAACCTCCTGGTTGGTAAGTGGCAGCAGGTGCTGCTGTTAGCCCTGAACACACTGGACAGGGTGAGAATAGCCGGAGCATCAGGCTGGGGCACGCAGAGCTGTGCAGACCTGGACACCTGGTTCAGTAACCTGGACAATGGCCAAACCTGCCGGAGGCATGTAGACCAAGTCAAAAGCAGATTTACCAACAACACTGCGGAACCAGAGGCAGACTACAATGTGGAACTCGCACCACACCTGGTGGACAGACAGAGGGAACAACCTGAGGAAAGGGCAATCCCAACAGACAGCCCAGGCGAATCAACAATAATCACACCAATCGAAACAGACAGCCCAGGCGAGATACCAGCAACCACACCCAAAGAAAAACAGACACCAAGGCAAACAACTGAACCACAACTCAGACGTTCCACGCGAGAGCGTAGACCACCTGAGAGACTGAAGCTATAAAGACAATAAGACCTTGGGGGATGGTGATGTCATGTATCTTACATTATTATATATAACTGTATCCTAACATGCTATACATGACTGTAATAAGATATGACCTGTAACCACCAGCATACCTTACCACCAGGGGTGCACTTGCAAGATAACCAAGGGGCAGATAGAAGAAACCGATGCAACATCGAAGAGGAAAACCGAACAACATAAAACCCACCCCAGAGGGACCCCGAGCTGAAATAAGTGCTACAGAACCCTGGAGTTGATAGGATTATGAGTATAGCCCAAACCCCCCTCACAGACTCAATTTAGGATAGGAATTGGTAGGAAGGGTAGGAGTGGGAGGTGTGGTTGTGTGTGAGTGGGATGTTTTAACCTCTTGTTTTCCCCTTCCCTGTTGCCAGATTTTTCGGGTTGTTGAATGAGATTTTGCCATTACTGCCATTTTATGACCTCTTCCTATGCCCTCTATCTTTGTGTTTGCTATTCTAAATGAACAACATTAGCCATTTTGTACTCTTACCCACTGTGTCTGGTGCCTCGTTACTCACCCACCCTCATAAATCGCACGTACAGAACCCCAGGGGAGTGTGGATTCGAACCCACGCCCCAAGCTCCCCTTACAGTGGTCCTGTGAATAAAGGTACAGGTCACAGAGTGACCTTGCCTCCAGTATGTGCCTTGTGTTGATTTGCTGTAGTGTGTAAGGACACAACACTCACAATGGGGAAAGGAAGGACATCGAAAGCTAGAGCTCCCAGGATGACTAAAGGTGGAGATTAAAATTCAACAGAATAATTGACAATTGTAAGGTTAATAATACAATAGAGAACACGGAAAGTACAGAGGAGACCTAAAAAGGGAATAAGAGGGACATGTGATATCAAAAAGCAGCTGAGCGCACTGGATACGGCAAAGGCTATGGGCCCAACAACATCCCGGCTGTTGTGCTGGAGACTTGTGCTCCAGAACTAGCCGTGCCTCTAGCCAAGCTGTTCCAGTACAGCTGCAACACTGGTCAAAATCCAGGAACTCCCTCCCTAACAGCACTGTGGGAGTACCTTGACCACACGGACTGCAGCGGTTCAAGATGGCGGCTCATCACCACCTTCTCACGGGCAATTAGGGATGGGTAATAAATGCTGGCCTTGCCAGCAATGCCCCCATCCCATGAATGAATTAAGGAATCCAGACTGATACTTCAGTGAAGTACTAAGGTAGTGTTGCACTTTCAGGGGTGACGTCTTTTGGATGAGACGTTAAACCAAGGCCCTGTGTGCCCTCTGAGCTGAACGTAAAAGGTCCCATGCCACTATTTCGAAGAAGAGCAGAGGAGTTCTTGCCATTGCCCTGGCCAATATTTATCGCTCAACCAACACCCCCAATAGCAGATTATGTAATCTCATTGCTGCTTGTGGGACCTTGCTGTGCGCAAATTGGCTGTGGGCGTTTACATATAAAACAGCAGTGACTACACTTCAAAAGTAACTTAGTGGGTGTGAAGCACTTTGAAACATCTTGAAGACGTGAAAGGCGCTGAATAAAGGCGCCGTATAAATGCAAGTCCTTCCTTTACATGGCCAAATATATGTGGTACCTAGTGTTGCATATTAATGCCGCACTTTGGGAAGTTGAGCAGTGACGTCAACTCCCTGGTGGCAATCAGTGGCAATAGTGATGAAATAGTAGCCACTTGTTCCATATGTCTGTGAGCAGCTGATTGGCCGATAGTGCTGGTGATCCCGATGCAAGACTGGAAAGAGGCAGAGACAGAGGCAAACAAAATCGAGTGCCTGCCACTTACATGTGGTGCAAGCTGACTGCAAGAGTCCTTCCAGCAGACTTGCAAGTGACTCCACATTAATTTGGAGCCTGTGAAGACAATTCCCCATGGAATTGCCAGTTAGTAGCCCCATGGCAGGCACACATAGTTGCTGGCATTAGAACGGGTGTGGCCAATCTGGCTTGCTGATCTCCCTAGCATGTCTTCTTTCATCTAGCAGCATTCAAAGCATGAAATACCGAGGTCAAAAATCTGCAGGCCGTAATTCCGACAGTTCTGATAGGCTCGTGCCCACTGATGCCCTTTGGCACTCATGCCACTGGAGTGTGCAGGGTCAGTGGAAGGGCACCTCATATTTATGGGGCCAGTTGGCACCCCACCCACTGCAGCTCAGGTGCCCACCTACTTCATAGTGCCAGAAACTCCAGCACCTGCCAGCTATCTGAAAGGGGGGGGGGCTTTCCCCAGAGACCCCGGTATATTATTGGGGGTGTGGAGGGGGCTGAGAACAAAATGTTTTCAGAAAAAAAAGGATGTGGCCATCTTTTGGGGTTCAGGCCACTTCCCTGGCCTGTTTCTCCCCACTCCCCCAGTGGGGCCTAGGCTTGTATAACTCTACCGGTCTCCAGAGATACGCTGGGTCTCTTATGGCAACTCCCAGGGTTGCACCTCCATCCCTTGCTCGACTTGATTGGCCTTGTAAGGAAAGGGCAGAGGTCGTACACTTTACAAGGCCGAGCCAAAGTTCCCAAAGCAGGTTGGGACTCAGCATATTTGCCTTTTTTGGAGCCGTTCCATTGGACTGTGATGGAAGTTATGGCAGTGGGTGGGGGTGGGGATGGAACAATTGTGGAAATTTGGCGCCAGACTGTGCTTTCAAAGCAATCTGCAGCGTTTCACAACCACTGAAGTACTTTTGACATGTAGTCACTGTTGTAATGTAGAGAAACGAGGCACAGCAAGCTCCCACAAACAGAAAACATCTCATCACCTGACAGTATGTTTTTAGTGATGTTGGTGGAGGGACAAATATTGGCCATATCGGATATATATCCTGTTCTTCTTCGAATAGTGACATGGGATCTTTTATGCCCACCTAAGAGGGCAGACGGGGGCATCGGTTTAGCTGCCTTTTGTAATCGTGTAATAATGTGTACTCCAAGTGAGATCTTGAGGAAAAGCTTTGGTCCCTTGAGCAAAACCAGGGACTGTCTTTTGGATGAGACGTGAGACTGCGGTCCTGTCTGCCTGTTCAGGTGGATGAAAAAGATTCCACAGCACTTATTCAAAGAAGTGTAGCTTGATCTGAGGGTGAGCATTTATTCCTCAACCAACAGATTAACTGGACATTTATCAGTGCCACAGTCTGGCTGGCATGCACCTCTAAACTATTTCACAGACTTTGCAGTGCTTCAGGACATCGTGCATTTGTACAGTACCTTTCACACCCTCAAGGTGTCCTTCAGCGAGATAAATGTATGGTATAAATTCTTCAGCAGAGCCAGCAGAGGGCACTCAATAAAGAATTTAAAAAGGCCATTCAGCCATTCAATTAGATCATGCTGATTTTTATCTCAACTCCATCTACCCATCTTGCTTCCATAACCCTTAAATATCCTTACCGAACAAAAAACTATCTCTCAGTTTTAAAATTTCCAATTGACCCTCAGCTTTTTGAGGGAAGAGAGTTCCAGATTTCCTCGACCCTTTATGTGAAGAAGCGCTTCCTGACATCACCCCTCAGCAGCAGCATAACTCTAATTTTAAGGTTATGCCTCTTGTTCTGGATTCCCCCACCAGAGGAAATAGTTTCACTCTGGGAGAGCCACAGTTTAAGGTCCTTCCGCCACGATAAACCCAGGGGCTGGAATCAGTATAAAACTCCCCTCGGGCTGTACTTGTAAACTTTTTGTATACATAGAGCACCATGATCTGAAAACACCTACGTAGTGCCATGTATAATGCAAGTTGTGTTTAGTAATGTATGTTGTAAAGAAATGTAACTGTACCTCACCCATTTAGTGTACCGTATAGTGCCACATGTAAAGTAATCTGATGACTATATTACAATGTATCCTGGATTGTACTGAAATGTACCTCGAAATGTAAAGCAAGCAAATATATTGAACGGAACTGCTGTTAGCATCCAAATGTATTGTATGGAATTGCTGACCGCACCCAAAGGTACTGAACTGTCTTCCAATGTATCGTGCAAATTTTTATATGAATAAAGTATATTTTGAAATTTAAAAAAGTTTCACTCGACCTGCTCTATCAACTCCTTTAATCATCTTAAACACCTCAGTTAGATCGCCCTTTAACCTTCTATATGTGAGGGAATACAAGCCTGGTCTATGCAACCCGTCCTCATAATTTAACCCTTTTATCCCCGGTACCATTCTAGTGATTCTACGCTGCACCCACTCCGAGGCCAATATACCCTTCCTGAGCTGTGGTGCCCAGAGCTGAACGCAGTACTCCAGTTGGGGTCTAACCAGAGCTTTACATAACTGTAGCTTAACCTCCACCCCTTTGTATTCCTGCCCCCTTGAGATAAAGTTCTTTTATATAGCACTGCATCACTTTCTGATTGAAGGCCAATGATCAGAACGCCTGCCCATAGGACGAAGTCTTGCCTGTCGGGGTTGTACATCTGGCTGTTTTATGATGATTCTCTGGGCTTCCTGCCAATCATCTGCTGGAGTTATGGTGGGAGATGAGGGGAACCCCCGCGGAATTTCCACCACTTCCACTGAGTGACTTCTTTCTCCGTGACGGCGATGCCCATGATGATCCGATCATTAAAAGGAGTTTGTGTCCCTAAAGAAAGCCTTTTACCACCTCAGACAGCCTCAAAGTGCTTTGCAGCCAATGAAATACTGTTGAAGTGTAGTCACTGTTGTAATGTAGGAAACGCGGCAGCCAATGTACACACAGCAAGGTCCCATAAAACAGCAATGTGATAATGACTAGATAATCTCTTTTAATGATGTTGATAGAAAGATAAATATTGCCCAGAACTTCCCTGTTCCCTGTTCTTCTTTGAAATAGTGCCGAGGGATCTTTTACGTCCACCTGAGAGGGCAGACGGGGCCTCGGTTTAACGCTCATCCAAAGGACGGCACATCTGGAAGTGCAGCACTCCCTCAGCACGACACTGGAGTGTCAGCCTGGATTATGGGCTCAAGTCTCAGGAGTGGGGATTTGAACCCACGACCTTTTGACTCTGAGGTGAGATGGTGACAACTGATGCACAGCTGACACCTATTTTCAGATATTCACTTTGGGGAGGGAGAGGTTGGCGGGAAGAAACATAGAAAGATAGAAATTTACAGAGCAGAAGGTCATTTCAGCCCATCGTGTCCTCGCCGGCCGGCAAAGAGCCACACGGCCCTCGGTCAGCAGCCCTGAAGGTTACATATAAATCTATGAACAATGAACAATGGCGGACAGGAAAAGAGCATCCGGCCCAACCAGTCCGCCCCACACAACTGCGATACCCCGTGTATCGCAACATTTTACACTCCACCACACCCGGAGCCATGCAATCTCCTGGGAGAGGCAAAAAAAACATAAAAACCTAGGCCAATTGGGGAAACTAATCTGGGAAAATTCCTCTCCGACCTATCCAGGCGATCGAAACTAGTCCAGGAGACCATTCTGGCCGTATTAGATTCCCTGAAGTACCTCAGTGAGGTCTCCCCTCAGCCTTCCCTGTTCCAAGGAGAACAAACCCAGCCTATCCAATCTTCCCTCACAACTAAGATTCTCCATTCCCGGCAACATTCTCGTAAATCTCCTCTGCACCCTCTCCAGTGCAATCACGTCCTTCCTATAATATGGAGACTAGAACTGCACGCAGTACTCCAGCTGTGGCCTAAACCAGTGTATTATACAATTTAAGCATAATCTGCCTGCTCTTGTATTCGATGCTTTGGCCAATAAAGGCAAACATTCCATATGCCTTCTTAACCACCTTATCCACCTGGCCTGCTACTTTCAGGGATCTGTGGACAAGGACTACAAGGTCCCTGTTCATCTACATGGCCTACTGTTTAATGTGTATACCCTTTCCTTTTAGCCCTCCCTAAGTGCATTAACTCACACTTCTCGGAATTAAGTTCCATTTGCCACTGTTCTGTCCTCTTGCAGTCCATCACTTTCCTCTTCATTATCAACCACACAGTCAATTTTAGTGCCATCTGCAAACTTCTGAATCATACTCCCTATATTCAAATCTAGATCATTGATTTATACCACAAAAAGCAAGGGACCCAGTACTGAGCCCTGCGGAACCCCACTGGAAACATCCTTGCAGTCACAAAATCATCCATCAACCATTACCATTTGTTTCCTATCTCTAAGCCAATTTTGGATCCAACTTGCCACTTTGCCCTGGATCCCTTGGGCTTTAACCTCCGTGACCAGTCTACCATGTGGGACCTTATCAAAGGCTTTGCTAAAGTCTATATATACTACATCATATGCACTGCCCTCATCGGCCCTCCAGGTTACCTCCTCAAAAAATTCAAACAGGATAGTCAAACACGATCTTCCCTTAACAAATCCGTGCTGACTGTCCCTGATTAATCCTTGCCTTTCTAAATGTAGATTTATCCTGTCCTTCAGGATTTTTTCCAATAATTTTCCCACCACTGAGGTTGGGCTGACAGGCCTGTAATTACTTGGCTTATCCTTTTCTACCTTAGAAACATAGAAACATAGAAACATAGAGTAGGCCATTCGGCCCTTCTAGCCTGCACCGCCATTCAATGAGTTCATGGCTGAACATTCAACTTCAGTACCCCATTCCTGCTTTCTCGCCATACCCCTTGATCCCCCTAGTAGTAAGGACTACATCTAACTCCTTTTTGAATATATTTAGTGATTTGGCCTCAACAACTTTCTGTGGTAGAGAATTCCACAGGGGCACCACTCTCTGTGTGAAGAAGTTTCTCCTCATTTCGGTCCTAAATGGCTTACCCCTTATCCTTAGACTGTGTCCCCTGGTTCTGGACTTCCCCAACATTGGGAACATTCTTCCTACATCTAACCTGTCTAAACCCATCAGAATTTTAAACGTTTCTATGAGGTCCCCTCTCATTCTTCTGAACTCCAGTGAATACAAGCCCAGTTGATCCAGTCTTTCTTGATAGGTCAGTCCCGCCATCCCGGGAATCAGTCTGGTGAACCTTCGCTGCACTCCCTCAATAGCAAGAATGTCCTTCCTCAGGTTAGGAGACCAAAACTGTACACAATACTCCAGGTGTGGCCTCACTAAGGCCCTGTACAACTGTAGCAACACCTCCCTGCCTTGTACTCAAATGTCATTTGCTTTCTTAACCGCCTGCTGTACCTGCATGCCAACCTTCAATGACTGATGTACCATGACACCCAGGTCTCGTTGCACCTCCCCTTTTCCTAATCTGTCACCATTCAGATAATAGTCTGTCTCTCTGTTTTTACCACCAAAGTGGATAACCTCACAATTATCCACATTATACTTCATCTGCCATGCATTTGCCCACTCACCTAACCTATCCAAGTCGCTCTGCAGCCTCATAGCATCCTCCTCGCAGTTCACACTGCCACCCAACTTAATGTCATCCGCAAATTTGGAGATACTACATTTAATCCCCTCGTCTAAATCATTAATGTACAGTGTAAACAGCTGGGGCCCCAGCACAGAACCTTGCGGTACCCCACTAGTCACTGCCTGCCATTCTGAAAAGTCCCCATTTACTCCTACTCTTTGCTTCCTGTCTGACAACCAGTTCTCAATCCATGTCAGCACACTACCCTCAATCCCATGTGCTTTAACTTTGCACATTAATCTCTTGTGTGGGATCTTGTCGAAAGCCTTCTGAAAGTCCAAATACACCACATCAACTGGTTCTCCCTTGTCCACTCTACTGGAAACATCCTCAAAAAATTCCAGAAGATTTGTCAAGCATGATTTCCCTTTCACAAATCCATGCTGACTTGGACCTATCATGTCACCTCTTTCCAAATGCACTGCTATGACATCCTTAATAATTGATTCCATCATTTTACCCACTACCGATGTCAGGCTGACTGGTCTATAATTCCCTGTTTTCTCTCTCCCTCCTTTTTTAAAAAGTGGCATTACATTGGCTACCCTTCACTCGATAGGAACTGATCCAGAGTCAATGGAATGTTGGAAAATGACTGTCAATGCATTCGCTATTTCCAAGGCCACCTCTTTAAGTACTCTGGGATGCAGTCCATCAGGCCCTGGGGATTTATCGGCCTTCAATCCCATCAATTTCCCCAACACAATTTCCCGACTAATAAGGATTTCCCTCAGTTCCTCCTCCTTACTAGACCCTCTGACCCCTTTTATATCCGGAAGGTTGTTTGTGTCCTCCTTAGTGAATACCGAACCAAAGTACTTATTCAATTGGTCCGCCACTTCTTTGTTCCCCGTTAAACAAGGGTACCACATGAACAATCCTTCTTAAACAAGGGTACCACATGAACAATCCCCCAGTCCTCCAGTCCTCCAGCCCCATGCCTGAATCCAAAGAAGACTGGAAAATGATACTGAGGTGAATGATCAGCCATGATCTTATTGAATGGTGGTGCAGGCTCGAAAGGCCTATTTTCTATGTTTCTATGTTTCTATGATGGTCAAGCCTGAAATCGGTGGTCGGAAAAATGTTGGAATCAATTATTAAAGATGAAACAGCAGCGCATTTGGAAAGCAGTGACAGGATCGGTCCAAGTCAGCATGGATTTATGAAAGGGAAATCATGCTTGACGAATCTTCTTGAATTTTTTGAGGATGTAACTAGCAGAGTGGACAAGGGAGAACCAGTGGATGTGGTGTATTTGGACTTTCAAAAGGCTTTTGACAAGGTCCCACACAAGAGATTAGTGTGCAAAATCAAAACACATGGTATTGGGGGTAATGTATTGATTTGGCTAGAGAACTGGTTGGCAGACAGGAAGTAAAGAGTAGGAATAAACGGGTCCTTTTCAGAATGGCAGGCAGTGACTAGTGGGGTACCGCAAGGTTCAGTGCTGGGACCCCAGCTATTTACAATATACATTAACGATTTAGATGAAAGAATTGAATGTAATATCTCCAAGTTTGCAGATGACACTAAGCTGGGTGGCGGTGTGAGCTGTGAGGAGAATGCTAAGAGGCTGCAAGGTGACTTGGACAGGTTAGGTGAGTGGGCAAATGCATGGCAGATGCAGTATAATGTGGCTAAATGTGAGGTTATCCACTTTGGTGGCAAAAACAGGAAGGTAGAATATTATCTGAATGGTGACAGATTAGGAAAAGGGGAGGTACAACGAGACCTGGGTGTCATGGTACATCAGTCATTGAAGGTTGGCATGCAGGTACAGCAGGTGGTGAAGAAGGCAAATGGTATGTTGGCCTTCATAGCTAGAGGATTTGAGTATAGGAACAGGGAGGTCTTACTGCAGTTATACAGGGCCTTGGTGAGGCCACACCTGGAATATTGTGTACAGTTTTGGTCTCCTAATCTGAGGAAGGACGTTCTTGCTATTGAGGGAGTGCAGTGAGTGTTCACCAGACTGATTCCCGGGATGGCAGGACTGACATATGAAGAAAGACTGGATCGACTAGGCTTATATTCACTGGAATTTAGAAGAATGAAAGGGGATCTCATAGAAACATTAAATTCTGACGGGATTGGACAGGTTAGATGCAGGAAGAATGTTCCCAATGTTGGGGAAGTCCAGAACCAGGGGTCACAGTCTAAGGATAAGGGGTAAGCCATTTAGGACCGAGATGAGGAGAAACTTCTTCACCCAGAGAGTGGTGAACCTGTGGAATTCTCTACCACAGAAAGTTGTTGAGGCCAGTTCATTAGATATATTCAAAAGGGAGTTAGATGTGGCCCTTATGGCTAAAGGGATCAAGGGGTATGGAGAGAAAGCAGGAATGGTGTACTGAAGTTGTATGATCAGCCATGATCACATTGAATGGCGGTGCAGGCTCGAAGGGCAAAATGGCCTACTCCTGCACCTATTTTCTCTGTTTCTATGTCAAGGAAGCTGCTATTTCCTCTTTTGCTTCGCTCAACAGCCTGGGATGCATTTCATCTGGGCCTGGCGACTCATCCACTTTCAAAGCTGCTAAACCCCTTAATACCTCCTCTCTCACTATGTTTATTTCGTCGTGAATTTCACACTCCTCCTCGATAGCAGTATCTGCATTGCCCCTTTCCTTTGTGAAAACAGACGCAAAGTATTCATTTAGAACCATACCCACATCTTCCGCCTCCACACACAGATTACCCTCATGGTCTCTAATAGTCCCTACCCTTTCCTTAGTTATCCTCTTGCTCTTAATATATTTATAGAACATCCTTGGGTTTTTCTTGATTTTACTTGCCCAGAATTTTTCATACTCTCTGTTAACATTCCTAATATCCTTTTTAATTTCACCTCTGAACTTTCTATATTCCTCCAGAGATTCTACAGTATTTAGCCGTCAGTATATGACATAAGCTTCCCTTTTTTTCTTTATCCTCCCCTGTTAATTTCCTAGACATCCAGGGGGCCCTAGAATTGTTATTCACACCCTTTTTCTTTAAGGGCACTTGTTTGGCCTGAGCCCTCCGGATCTCCTCCTTGAATGCCTCCCACTGTTCCGACACTGATTTACTCACAAGTAGCTGTTTCCAGTCCACTTTGGCCAAGTCACTTCTCAACTTAGCAAAGTTAGCTTTTCCCCAATTTGGGACTTTTATTCCTGGTCTATCCTTGTCCTTATCCATAACTACCTTGAATCTGACTGAATTATGATCACTGGCACCTAAGTGCTCCCCCACTGATACCCCTTCAACCTGCCCAGCTTCATTCCCCAAAACTAAATCCAAGACTGCCCCCTCTCGTGTTGGGCTTGCTACATACTGACTTAAAAAGTTCTCTTGAATGCATTTTAGGAATTACACACCCTCTATACCCTTCACGTTATATTTGTCCCAATCAATATTAGGATAGTTGAAATCCCCTATTATTACTGCCTTATGGTTTTTGGACTTCATAGAAATTAGCCTATATATTTGCTCCTCTATCTCCCTCCCACTGTTCGGGGGTCTATAATACCCAGCAGTGTGATCGCCCCTTTTTTATTTTTCAATTCGACCCATATGGCCTCATTTGATGATCCCTCTAACATATCATCCCTCCTCAGAGCTGTAATAGTTTCTTTAATCAATACCCCGCCCCCCTTTTTACCCCCCTCTCTGTCCTGATTAAAAATCATGTAGCCAGGAATATTGATCTGCCAAACTTACCCCTCTTTCAGCCATATTTCTGTCATGGCTATAATGTCATACTCCCAAGTGTCTACCTGTGCTCTCAGCTCATCCGCCTTATTCACTATACTCCTTGCATTGAGGTATATACCATTCAGCACAGGAAGACCTCATTGATTACTACTTACTAACCCTTGTTTCCTCTGTCTTACAAATTCACTTTCTACATTCTTCCCTTCCAAATTTAGCTTTACTTCCTTCCCTATAGAATTTGCTCTCAGGTTCCCATCCCCCTGCCAAGCTAGTTTAAACTCTCCCCAACAGCACCAGCAAAACTCCCCGCGAGGATATTGGTCCGGGTGCTGTTGAGGTGCAACCCATCTGGTTTGTACAGGTCCCATCTCCCCGAGAAGTGGTCCCAATGCCTTCGGAATTTAAACCCCTCTCTCCTGCACCAACTTTCCAGCCATACGTTCATCCTCTCTATCATTCTATTCTTGTACTCATGAGCATGTGGCACCGGTAGTAACCCGGAGATTGCTACCTTTGAGGTCTTACCCTTTAATTTTTCTCCTAGCTCCCTAAATTCTGCCTGCAGGACCTCATCCCTCTTTCTACCCATGTCATTGGTCCCGGTATGGACAATGACCTCTGGCTGTTCACCCTCTCCTCCCAGAATGCCCTGTGTCCGCTCTGTGACAGAGAAACATAGAAACATAGAAATATAGAAACATAGAAACTAGGTGCAGGAGTAGCCCCTCGAGCCTGCACCACCATTCAATATCATAAGTGATCATTCCCTCAGTACCCCTTTCCTGCTTTCTCTCCATACTCCTTGATCCCCTTAGCCATAAGGGCCATATCTAAGTCCCTCTTGAATGTATCCAATGAACTGGCATCAACAACTCTCTGCGGCAGGGAATTCCACAGGTTAACAACTCGCTGAGTGAAGAAGTTTCTCCTCATCTCAGTCCTAAATGGCCGACCCCTTATCCTAAGACTGTGTCCCCTGGTTCTTGACTCCCACATCATCGACAACATTCTTCCCGCATCTAACCTGTCCAGTCCCGTCAGAATCTTATAAGTTTCTATGAGATCCCCTCTCATCCTTCTTAACTCCAGTGTATAAAGGCCCAGTTGATCCAGTCTCTCCTCATATGTCAGTCCCACCATCCTGGGAATCAGTCTGGTGAACCTTCGCTGCAACGAGACGTGGGTGTCATGGTTTATCAGTCATTGAAAGTTGGCATGCAGGTACAGCAGGCGGTGAATAAGGCAAATGGTATGTTGGCCTTCATAGCTAGGGGATAGGAGCACGGAGGTCTTACTGCAGTTGTACAGGGCCTTGTTGCGGCCTCACCTGGAATATTCACTCCTCAATAGCAAGAACGTCCTTCCTCAGATTGGGAGACCAAAACTGAACACAATATTCCAGGTGAGGCCTCAACAAGGCCCTGTACAACTGCAGTAAGACCTCCAAGCTCCTATCCCCTAGCTATGAAGGCCAACATACCATTTGCCTTCTCCACCACCTGCTGTACCTGCATGCTAACTTTCAATGACTGATGAACCATGACACCCAGGTCTCGTTGCACCTCCCCCTTTCCTAATCTGCCGCCATTCAGATAATATTCTCCCTTCGTGTTTTTGCCCCCCAAAATGGATAACCTCCCATTTATCCACATTATACTGCATCTGCCATGCACTTGCCCACTCACCTAACCTGTCCAAGTCACCCTGCAGCCTCTTAGCGTCCTCCTCACAGCTCACACTGCCACCTCGTTTAGTGTCACCTGCAAACTTGGAGATATTACACTCAATTCCTTCATCCAAATCATTAATGTATATTGTAAATAGCTGGGGTCCCAGCACTGAGCCCTGCGGCACCCCACTAGTCACTGCCTGCCATTCTGAAAAGGACCCATTTATTCCAACTCTCTGCTTCCTGTCTGCCAACCAGTTCTCTATCCACGTCAATACATTTCCCCCAATATCATGTGCTTTAATTTTGCACACCAATCTCTTGTGTGGGACCTTGTCAAAAGCCTTTTGAAAGTCCAAATACACCACATCCACTGGTTCTCCCTTGTCCACTCTACTAGTTACATCCTCAAAAAATTCTAGAAGATTTGTCAAGCATGATTTCCCTTTCATAAATCCATGGTGACTTGGACCGATCCTGTCACTGCTTTCCAAATGCGCTGCTATTACATCTTTAATAATTGATTCCAACATTTTCCCCACCACTGATGTCAGGCTAACTGGTCTATAATTACCCGCTTTCTCTCTCCCTCCTTTTTTAAACTGTGGTGTTACATTAGCTACCCTCCAGTCCATAGGACCTGATCCAGAGTCGATAGACTGTTGGAAAATGATCACCAATGCATCCACTATTTCTATGGCCACTTCCATAAGTACTCTGGGATGCAGACAATCAGGCTCCGGGGATTTATCGGGCTTCAATCCCATCAATTTCCCTAACACAATTTCCCGTTTTATAAGGCTTTCCTTCAGTTCCTCCTTCTCACTAGACCCTCGGTCTCCTCGTATTTCCGGAAGGTTATTTGTGTTTTCCTTCGTGAAAACAGAACCAAAGTATTTGTTTAACTGGTCTGCCATTTCTTTGTTCCCCATTATAAATTCACCTGAATCTGACTGCAAGGGTCCTATGTTTGTCTTCACTAATCTTTTTCTCTTCACATATCTATAGAAGCTTTTGCAGTCAGTTTTTATGTTCCCAGCAAGCTTCCTCTCATACTCTATTTTCCCCCTCCTAATTAAACCCTTTGTCCTCCTCTGTTGTATTACAAAATTCTCCCAGTTCTTAAGTGTGCTGCTTTTTCTGGCCAATTTATATACCGCTCCCTTGGCTTTAACACTATCCTTAATTTCCTTTGTTATCCACGGTTGAGCCACCTTCCCCATTTTATTTTTATTCCGGACAGGGATGTACAATTGTTGAAGTTCATCCATGTGATCTTTAAATGTTTGCCATTGCCTATCCACCGTCAACCCTTTAAGTATCATTTGCCAGTCTATTCTCGCCAATTCACGTCTCATACCATCAAAGTTACCTTTCCCCAAATTCAGGACCCTTGTCTCTGAATTAACTGTGTCACTCTCCATCTTAATAAAGAATTCTACCATATTATGGTCACTCTTCCACAAGGGGCCTGCACAACAAGATTGCTAATTAGTCCTTTCTCATTACACATCACCCAGTCTAGGATGGCCAGCTCCCTAGTTGGTTCCTCGACATACTGGTCTAGAAAACCATCCCTAATACACTCCAGGAAATCCTCCTCCACCGCATTGTTACCAGTTTGGTTAGCCCAATCAATATGTAGATTGAAGTCGCCCATGATAACTGCTGTACCTTTATTGCAGCATCCCTTATTTCTTGTTTGATGCTGTCCCCAACCTTACTACTACTATTTGGTGGTCTGTACACAACTCCCACTAGCATTTTCTGCCCTTTGGTATTCCGTAGCTCCACCCATACCGATTCCACATCATCCAGGCTAATGTCCTTCCTTACTATTGCATTAATTTCCTCTTTAACCAGCAATGCCACCCCACCTCCTTTTCCTCTCTGTCTATCCTTCCTAAATGTTGAATACCCCTGGATATTGAGTTGCCAGCCTTGGTCACCCTAGAGCCATGTCTCCGTGATGCCAATTACATCATATCCGTTAACTGCTATCTGCGCAGTTAATTCGTCCACCTTATTCCGAATACTCCTCGCATTGAGGCACAGAGCCTTCAGGCTTGTCTTTCTAACACCTTTGCCCCTTTAGGAATTTGCTGTAATGTGGCCCTTTTTGCTTTTTGCCTTGGGTTTCTCTGCCCTCCACTTTTACTTTTCTTCTTTCTATCTTTTGCTTCTGCCCCCATTCTATTTCTCTCTGTCTCCCTGCATAGGTTCCCATCCCCCTGCCATATTAGTTTAACTCCTCCCCGACAGCACGAGCAAACACTCCCCCTAGGACATTGGTTCCGGTCCTGCCCAGGTGTAGACCGTCCGGTTTATACTGGTCCCACCTCCCCCAGAACTAGTTCCAATGTCCCAGGAATTTGAATCCCTCCCTTCTGCACCACTCCTCAAGCCACGTATTCATCTGAGCTATCCTGCGATTCCTACTCTGACTAGCACGTGGCACTGGTAGCAATCCTGAGATTACTACTTTTGAGGACCTACTTTTTAATTTAACTCCTAGCTCCCTAAATTCAGCTTGTAGGACCTCATCCCGTTTTTTACCTGTATCGTTGGTACCTTTATGCACCACGACAACTGGCTGTTCACCCTCCCCCTTCAAAATGTCCTGCACCCGCTCCGAGACATCCTTGACCCTTGCACCAGGGAGGCAACATACCATCCTGGAGTCTCGGTTGCGGCCGCAGAAACATCTATCTATTCCCCCTTACAATTGAATCCCCTATCACTATCGCTCTCCCACTCTTTTTCCTGCCCTCCTGTGCAGCAGAGCCAGCCACGGTGCCATGAACTTGGCTGCTGCTGCTTTCCCCTGATGAGTCATCCCCCTCAACAGTACCCAAAGCGGTGTATCTGTTTTGCAGGGGGATGATCGCAGGGGACCCCTGCACTACCTTCCTTGCACTGCTCTTCCTGCTGGTCACCCATCCCCTATCTGGCTGTATAACCTTTACCTGCGGTAAGACCAAGTCACTTAACGTGCTATTCACGACATCCTCAGCATCGCGCATGCTCCAGAGTAAATCCACCCGCAGGTCCAGTGCTGCAATGCGGTCTGTCAGGAGCTGCAACCAGATACACTTCCCGCATATGTAGTCGTCAGGGACAGTGGAAGCGTCCCTGACTTCCCACATAGTACAGGAGGAGCATAACACGTGTCTGAGCTCTCCTGCCATGACTTAATGCCTAAATTAACTTAATTTGGCAACAATAGTGCTAAAGGTTACTTACTGATAAAGAAAAGAAAAAGAAAAAAACTACTCACCAATCACCAGCCAATCACTTACCCCCTTGGCTGTGACGCCACCTTTCGACCTCTTTCTACTTCTTTTTGCCTGCTCTCCTTGCTGCAGCTGCACCAGCTGGGCCTTTATAGGCCGCTCCGACGTCCCCGAACCTCTTGCTGCGATGTCACACTTCGTTTTCTTTTCCTCCCAGGTCAGGGAGTCAGCACTGGTGGGGAAAACAAGGCAAAGCAACACCAGCCGCTCCCACTTGCCTGAACTCTCCCACTTACCAAACTCTAACCTTTGCACTCTGACCTGCCGCTGCACTCCGAGACATCCTTGACCCTGGCACCAGGGAGGCACCATACCATCCTGGAGTCACGTCTACAGCTGCAGAAACACCTTTCTATTACCCTAACTATTGAATCCCCTACCACGAGAGCTCTTTAATTCTTTGTCCCTCCCTCCTGTGCAGCTGAGCCAGCCGTGGTGCCTTAAACTTGGCTCTGGCTGCACTCCCCAGAGGCACCATCACCCTCACTGATGCTCAGAAGCGGATATTGGTTTTAAAGTGAGATTGACTCAAGGGGAGACTCCTGCACTACCTGCCTAGCATTCTTCCTCTGTCTGGTGGTCACCCACTTCCCCCCGTCTACATGCTTTTAAGCTGTGGGGTGACCACCTTCTGAAACATGCTACCCACATTACTCTCAGCCTTGCGGTTGCACCGTAGTGACTCCAGCCGCTGCTCAAGCTCCGAAACACCGGGCTCTAGTAGTTGAAGCTGGAGACACCTCCTGCACACACAGTTGGCTAGGCTGCGCGAAGCACCCAGGACTTCCCACATATCGCAGGACATGCACTCCACAGGACTGAGCTGCCCTGCCATCCCTCTAATTAGACTTATCTGTTATAAATCAAACCAGCCAATCACTTACCTTGCCTGGACGAGGGCTGTGAGCGGGCAGAGATTGGAAACACAGTTTGGAGCTGGAGCCGAATCCGAAATCAGTGGGGTGCAAGATAGTACCACGTTCGGGAGCAGGAGGTCGGGGGTCGTCGAGGAGTGGGAGGTCGGGGATTGTCGAGGAGCGGGAGGTCGGGGGTCGCGGAGGTCGGGGGTCGGGGAGGTGCGGGAGGCCCGGGGGTCGTCGAGGAGCGGGAGGTCGGGGGTTGTCGAGGAGCGGGAGGCCCGGGGGCCGGGGAGGAGCGGGATGCCCGGGGGCCGGGGAGGAGCGGGAGGCCGGGGAGGAGCGGGATGCCTGGAGGTCGGTGAAGAGCGGGAGGCCGAGGAGGAGCGGGAGGCCCGGGGGCCGGGGTGGAGCGGGAGGCCCGGAGGTCGGGGAGGAGCTGGAGGCCCGGAGGCTGGGGAGGCCCAGGGGTCGCGGAGGTCGGGGGTCGGGGAGGTGCAGGAGGCCCGGGGGTCGGTGAGCAGCGGGAGGCCGGGAGGCCAAGGAGAAGGGCTATCTGTGCTGAGAGCAGAAATCAACTTACTCCTGGGATTTCTGTGGGGGTGCTCCGAATCTCCTACCAGAACTCCTCGCCGACCTCCCGCTCCTCCCCGACACCCTGACCTCCCGCTCCTCGCCGACCCCCGGGCCTCCCGCTTCTCCCCGACCCCCGGGCCTCCCGCTCCTCCCCGACCCCCGGGCCTCCCACTCCTCCCCGACCCCCAGGCCTCCCGCTCCTCGCCGACCCCTGGGCCTCCCACTCCTCCCCGACCCCCGGGCCTCCCACTCCTCGCCGACCCCCGGGCCTCCCACTCCTCCCCGACCCCCGGGCCTCCCGCTCCTCCCCGACCCCCGGGCCTCCCGCTCCTCGCCGACCCCCGGGTCTCCCGCTCCTCGCTGACCTCCTGACCTCCCGCTCCTCGCCGACCTCCTGACCTCCCGCTCCTCGCCGACCCTCGGGCCTCCCGCTCCTCGCCGACCTCCTGACCTCCCGCTCCTCGCCGACCCCCTGACCTCCCGCTCCTCGCCGACCTCCTGACCTCCCGCTCCTCGCCGACCTCCTGACCTCCCGCTCCTCGCCGACCTCCTGACCTCCCGCTCCTCGCTCATTTCCCGCTCCTCGTCGACCTCCTGACCTCCCGCTCCTCGCCGACCCCCGGGCCTCCCGCTCCTCGCCGACCTCCTGACCTCCCGCTCCTCCCCGACCCCCGGGCCTCCCGCTCCTCGCCGACCTCCTGACCTCCCGCTCCTCGCCGACCCCCGGGCCTCCCGCTTCTCCCCGACCCCCGGGCCTCCCGCTCCTCGCTCATCTCCTGCTCCTCGCCGACCCCCGGGCCTCCCGCTCCTCGCCGACCTCCTGACCTCCCGCTCCTCGCCGACCTCCTGACCTCCCGCTTCTCCCCGACCCCCGGGCCTCCCGCTCCTCGCCGACCTCCCGCTTCTCCCCGACCCCCGGGCCTCCCGCTCCTCGCCGACCTCCTGACCTCCCGCTCCTTGCCGACCTCCCGCTTCTCCCCGGCCCCCGGGCCTCCCGCTCCTCGCCGACCTCCTGACCTCCCGCTCCTCGCCGACCCCCGGGCCTCCCGCTCCTCGCCGACCTCCTGACCTCCCGCTCCTCGCCGACCTCCTGACCTCCCGCTCCTCGCCGACCTCCTGACCTCCCGCTCCTCGCCGACCCCCGGGCCTCCCGCTCCTCGCCGACCTCCTGACCTCCCGCTCCTCGCCGACCTCCTGACCTCCCGCTCCTCGCCGACCTCCTGACCTCCCGCTCCTCGCTGACCTCCTGACCTCCCGCTCCTCGCCGACCCCCGGGCCTCCCGCTCCTCGCCGACCTCCTGACCTCCCGCTCCTTGCCGACCTCCTGACCTCCCGCTCCTCGCCGACCTCCTGACCTCCCGCTCCTCGCCGACCCCCTGACCTCCCGCTCCTCGCCGACCTCCTGACCTCCCGCTCCTCGCCGACCTCCTGACCTCCCGCTCCTCGCTCATTTCCCGCTCCTCGTCGACCTCCTGACCTCCCGCTCCTCGCTCATTTCCCGCTCCTCGTCGACCTCCTGACCTCCCGCTCCTCCCCGGCCCCCGGGCCTCCCGCTCCTCCCCGGCCCCCGGGCCTCCCGTTCCTCCCCGGCCCCCGGGCCTCCCGCTCCTCCCCGGCCCCCGGGCCTCCCGCTCCTCCCCGGCCCCCGGGCCTCCCGCTCCTCCCCGGCCCCCGGGCCTCCCGCTCCTCGCCGACCCCCGGGCCTCCCGCTCCTCGCCGACCCCCGGGCCTCCCGCTCCTCGCCGACCCCTGGGCCTCCCGCTCCTCCCCGGCCCCCGGGCCTCCCGCTCCTCCCCGACCCCCGGGCCTCCCGCTCCTCCCCGGCCCCCGGGCCTCCCGCTCCTCCCGCTCCTCCCCGACCCCCGGGCCTCCCGCTCCTCCCCGACCCCCGGGCCTCCCGCTCCTCCCCGGCCCCCGGGCCTCCCGCTCCTCCCCGGCCCCCGGGCCTCCCGCTCCTCGCCGACCTCCTGACCTCCCGCTCCTCGCCGACCTCCTGACCTCCCGCTCCTCGCCGACCTCCTGACCTCCCGCTCCTCGCTGACCTCCTGACCTCCCGCTCCTCGCCGACCCCCGGGCCTCCCGCTCCTCGCCGACCTCCTGACCTCCCGCTCCTTGCCGACCTCCTGACCTCCCGCTCCTCGCCGACCTCCTGACCTCCCGCTCCTCGCCGACCCCCTGACCTCCCGCTCCTCGCCGACCTCCTGACCTCCCGCTCCTCGCCGACCTCCTGACCTCCCGCTCCTCGCTCATTTCCCGCTCCTCGTCGACCTCCTGACCTCCCGCTCCTCGCTCATTTCCCGCTCCTCGTCGACCTCCTGACCTCCCGCTCCTCCCCGGCCCCCGGGCCTCCCGCTCCTCGCCGACCTCCTGACCTCCCGCTCCTTGCCGACCTCCGGCTTCTCCCCGGCCCCCGGGCCTCCCGCTCCTCGCCGACCTCCTGACCTCCCGCTCCTCGCCGACCCCCGGGCCTCCCGCTCCTCGCCGACCTCCTGACCTCCCGCTCCTCGCCGACCTCCTGACCTCCCGCTCCTCGCCGACCTCCTGACCTCCCGCTCCTCGCCGACCCCCGGGCCTCCCGCTCCTCGCCGACCTCCTGACCTCCCGCTCCTCGCCGACCTCCTGACCTCCCGCTCCTCGCCGACCTCCTGACCTCCCGCTCCTCGCTGACCTCCTGACCTCCCGCTCCTCGCCGACCCCCGGGCCTCCCGCTCCTCGCCGACCTCCTGACCTCCCGCTCCTTGCCGACCTCCTGACCTCCCGCTCCTCGCCGACCTCCTGACCTCCCGCTCCTCGCCGACCCCCTGACCTCCCGCTCCTCGCCGACCTCCTGACCTCCCGCTCCTCGCCGACCTCCTGACCTCCCGCTCCTCGCTCATTTCCCGCTCCTCGTCGACCTCCTGACCTCCCGCTCCTCGCTCATTTCCCGCTCCTCGTCGACCTCCTGACCTCCCGCTCCTCCCCGGCCCCCGGGCCTCCCGCTCCTCCCCGGCCCCCGGGCCTCCCGTTCCTCCCCGGCCCCCGGGCCTCCCGCTCCTCCCCGGCCCCCGGGCCTCCCGCTCCTCGCCGACCCCCGGGCCTCCCGCTCCTCGCCGACCCCCGGGCCTCCCGCTCCTCGCCGACCCCTGGGCCTCCCGCTCCTCCCCGGCCCCCGGGCCTCCCGCTCCTCCCCGGCCCCCGGGCCTCCCGCTCCTCCCCGACCCCCGGGCCTCCCGCTCCTCCCCGGCCCCCGGGCCTCCCGCTCCTCCCGCTCCTCCCCGACCCCCGGGCCTCCCGCTCCTCCCCGACCCCCGGGCCTCCCGCTCCTCCCCGGCCCCCGGGCCTCCCGCTCCTCCCCGGCCCCCGGGCCTCCCGCTCCTCGCCGACCTCCTGACCTCCCGCTCCTCGCCGACCTCCTGACCTCCCGCTCCTCGCCGACCTCCTGACCTCCCGCTTCTCCCCGACCCCCGGGCCTCCCGCTCCTCGCCGACCTCCCGCTCCTCCCCGACCCCCGGGCCTCCCGCTCCTCGCCGACCTCCTGACCTCCCGCTCCTTGCCGACCTCCCGCTTCTCCCCGGCCCCCGGGCCTCCCGCTCCTCGCCGACCTCCTGACCTCCCGCTCCTCGCCGACCCCCGGGCCTCCCGCTCCTCGCCGACCTCCTGACCTCCCGCTCCTCGCCGACCTCCTGACCTCCCGCTCCTCGCCGACCTCCTGACCTCCCGCTCCTCGCCGACCCCCGGGCCTCCCGCTCCTCGCCGACCTCCTGACCTCCCGCTCCTCGCCGACCTCCTGACCTCCCGCTCCTCGCCGACCTCCTGACCTCCCGCTCCTCGCTGACCTCCTGACCTCCCGCTCCTCGCCGACCCCCGGGCCTCCCGCTCCTCGCCGACCTCCTGACCTCCCGCTCCTTGCCGACCTCCTGACCTCCCGCTCCTCGCCGACCTCCTGACCTCCCGCTCCTCGCCGACCCCCTGACCTCCCGCTCCTCGCCGACCTCCTGACCTCCCGCTCCTCGCCGACCTCCTGACCTCCCGCTCCTCGCTCATTTCCCGCTCCTCGTCGACCTCCTGACCTCCCGCTCCTCGCTCATTTCCCGCTCCTCGTCGACCTCCTGACCTCCCGCTCCTCCCCGGCCCCCGGGCCTCCCGCTCCTCCCCGGCCCCCGGGCCTCCCGTTCCTCCCCGGCCCCCGGGCCTCCCGCTCCTCCCCGGCCCCCGGGCCTCCCGCTCCTCCCCGGCCCCCGGGCCTCCCGCTCCTCCCCGGCCCCCGGGCCTCCCGCTCCTCGCCGACCCCCGGGCCTCCCGCTCCTCGCCGACCCCCGGGCCTCCCGCTCCTCGCCGACCCCTGGGCCTCCCGCTCCTCCCCGGCCCCCGGGCCTCCCGCTCCTCCCCGGCCCCCGGGCCTCCCGCTCCTCCCCGACCCCCGGGCCTCCCGCTCCTCCCCGGCCCCCGGGCCTCCCGCTCCTCCCGCTCCTCCCCGACCCCCGGGCCTCCCGCTCCTCCCCGACCCCCGGGCCTCCCGCTCCTCCCCGGCCCCCGGGCCTCCCGCTCCTCCCCGGCCCCCGGGCCTCCCGCTCCTCGCCGACCTCCTGACCTCCCGCTCCTCGCCGACCTCCTGACCTCCCGCTCCTCGCCGACCTCCTGACCTCCCGCTCCTCGCTGACCTCCTGACCTCCCGCTCCTCGCCGACCCCCGGGCCTCCCGCTCCTCGCCGACCTCCTGACCTCCCGCTCCTTGCCGACCTCCTGACCTCCCGCTCCTCGCCGACCTCCTGACCTCCCGCTCCTCGCCGACCCCCTGACCTCCCGCTCCTCGCCGACCTCCTGACCTCCCGCTCCTCGCCGACCTCCTGACCTCCCGCTCCTCGCTCATTTCCCGCTCCTCGTCGACCTCCTGACCTCCCGCTCCTCGCTCATTTCCCGCTCCTCGTCGACCTCCTGACCTCCCGCTCCTCCCCGGCCCCCGGGCCTCCCGCTCCTCCCCGGCCCCCGGGCCTCCCGCTCCTCCCCGGCCCCCGGGCCTCCCGCTCCTCCCCGGCCCCCGGGCCTCCCGCTCCTCGCCGACCCCCGGGCCTCCCGCTCCTCGCCGACCCCCGGGCCTCCCGCTCCTCGCCGACCCCTGGGCCTCCCACTCCTCCCCGGCCCCCGGGCCTCCCGCTCCTCCCCGGCCCCCGGGCCTCCCGCTCCTCCCCGACCCCCGGGCCTCCCGCTCCTCCCCGGCCCCCGGGCCTCCCGCTCCTCCCGCTCCTCCCCGGCCCCCGGGCCTCCCGCTCCTCCCCAGCCCCCGGGCCTCCCGCTCCTCCCGCTCCTCCCCGACCCCCGGGCCTCCCGCTCCTCCCCGACCCCCGGGCCTCCCGCTCCTCCCCGGCCCCCGGGCCTCCCGCTCCTCCCCGGCCCCCGGGCCTCCTGCTCCCGAACGTGGTACTATCTTGCACCCCACTGATTTCGGATTCGGCTCCAAACTGCGTTTCCGGTGTTTCGAAGCTTGAGCAGCGGCTGGAGTCACTACGGTGCAACCGCGAGGCTGAGAGCTACGGCGGTAATTTCACTGCCTCTCTACTTTAGACATGGATAATGTGACAACTTACAGATACTGAGGAGATTTTGCAATCAGATTATATTCAGCCCTAAATCACAAACAGTCCAGAAGAGGGCACCAAACACACACCAAATTAACTGGTCCCCAGCTGATCTTTCCAGCGCACGTTTCCCGCTTCCTGTCTGGTTTATTTTGTGGTTCTTCGGTTGTGCATCCTGAGGTAAAGTTGAGATGCGGGGACAATTTCTACTCTATAATTGCACTCTGCATTGCAAGAATAAGGAGCAGACGGCTTGCACTGTTTGCTGAAGTGCTACATGCAGCACTGAGACTGCACTGTATACCTGAGCGCTGTGAGAGGATGTGGAGCTTTAGTTATGTGGAGAGACTAGAGAAGCTGGAATTCAATCCGGATAAGTGTGAGGTAATGCATTTGGGGAGGTCTAACAAGGCAAGGGAATGCACATTAAATGGTACGACACTGAAAAGTGTAGAGGAACAAAGGGACTTTGGAGTGCAGGTCTACAGATCCCTGAAGATAAGGTGGCTAAGAAGGCATATGGAATACTTGCCTTTATTAGTCGAGGCATGGAACAGAAGAGTAAGGAGGTTATACTTGAACTGTATAAAACCCTGGTTAGGCCACAGCTGGAGTACTGTGTGCAGTTCTGGTCACCACATTACAGGAAAGATATGATTGCACTGTGTCATGTATATATGCTTGAGTTTACTAACCACCAGGTGGCGCCACTGTCAGCGGTCATTGGGCTGTGCGCACATGTGTATAAAAGGCCACCCCTCTTGTAATGTAATCACTTTGGGCCCTAATAAAGTAGAGCCAGGTTTGTACCTGTTCGGAGTATACAGTATTCAGTCTATTGAGTTATTACATACACAACATTTGCCGACGAGGTAACAAGAACCTTTGCGTGCAAAAATGAGCACAATTGGAATTCCGGAGCGATCCGTGGAGGGAGAAGATTGGGCCGACTTTGTAGCCCGCTTGAACCAGTACTTCGTGGCCAATAAAATGGAGAAAGAGGCAGACGCAGTTCAACGCCGGGCGGTTCTTCTCACGGTTTGCGGTCCGAAAATCTATGGACTCATAAAGAATCTCCTCTCGCCCTTAAGTCCAACGGACAAGGACTATAAAACATTGTGTGCTCTGGTACCTGACCATCTCAAACCAGATGAAGGCATCATCATGTCAAGATATCGATTCTATAAGCACGTTCGTTCTGAGGGCCAGGATGTATCGGAATTCGTAGTCGACCTAAGACGTCTAGCTGGACCGTGTAAGTTCAAAACTGCGTTGGCAGACATGCTGCGGGACTTCTTTGTAATCTGCATCAACCCAACCACGAGGTGATCCTGCGTAAGCTACTGGTGGCGGAGACGCTGGATTTGAGCAAGGCCATCACGATTGCTCAATCATGCATGACGACGGACAAAAGCTTAAAGCAGATATCATTGAAAAATCGGAACTCAGCAAGTACTTTAAACAAGATTGTATCGTCGTTTGGCAGAGCTGCATATGGCAGGGCCTACCCGACTGCGTACGTGAAACCTGTGACTGCTCAAAGCCCGCCAACGGGAATGAATCCAATATCACCGTGTTGGCGTTGTGGGGGAAATCATCGGCATCATCAGTGTCGGTTTAAACAGTATATTTGTAAAGGCTGTTCGAGAGTGGGGCATCACCAGCACATGTGTCCGCAACTGAGCAAGTGTGCTGCAACACACCACGTGGAGAATGATGACCAGTCTAGCGTGGATCCAAATATGCAATCCAAGATACCAGAGGAGGAAGTGTATGGACTGTATTCGTTCCTAACAAAGAGCCAACCGATAATGATTAATGTAAAACATAACGGTGTGCTGGTATCAATGGAATTGGACATGGGTGCGAGTCAATCAATAATGAGCCAGAGGACATTCGACAAGCTGTGGGATACTAAGGCTGTGAGGCCTAAGCTGAGTCCAGTCAATGTCTAGTTGCGTACGTACACTAAAGAACTCATAACGGTGATTGGCAGTGCAGTAATCAAGGTGTTGTATGATGGTGCGGTTCATGATTTACCATTATGGATTGTTCCAGGCAATGGTCCAACGCTGTTTGGTAGGAACTGGTTAGAAAAAATCAAATGGAACTGGAACGAGATCAAAGCTTGTTGTTGGAGGAGGATACTCCATGTGCTCAAGTGCTGAGCAAGTTCCCCTCGCTGTTTGAACCAGGCATCGGCAATTTCACAGGAGCCAAGGTGCAGATCCACGTGGTCTCGGATACAAGACCCGTCCATCATAAAGCTCGGGCAGTTCCGTACATGGTGAGGGAGAAGGTCGAAATCGAACTGGACAGACTCCAGCATGAAATGATCATATCACCGGTTGAATTTAATGAATGGGCCAGCCCCATTGTTTCCGTGTTAAAAAGTGATGGCACTGTCAGGATTTGTGGAGACTACAAGGTTACGATCAACTGAGTTTCGAAACAGGATCAATACCCGTTACCGAAGGCTGATGATCTGTTTGCAACGCTAGTCAGGGGGAAGTCGATCACAAAACTGGATCTGACATCAGCCTACGTGACACAGGAGCTGGTCGACACGTCGAAGAAACTTGTGTGCATCAATACTCATAAAGGACTGTTTATCTACAACAGTTGCCCTTTTGGAATTCGCTCGGCTGCAGCCATATTTCAGAGGAACATGGAGAGTCTACTGAAGTCCATCTCCAGAACCATTGTGTTCCAAGATGACATCCTGGTCACAGGTTGTGACACCGCCAAACATCTGAACAACCTGGAAGAGGTTCTATATCGTCTGGACAAAGTGGGACTCAGACTGAAATGCTCGAAGTGCGTCTTCATGGCACCGGAAGTTGAATTCCTGGGGAGGAAAATTGCTGTTGTCGGTATCAGACTGTCGAGGAAATTTAGCTTAAACTAACTCAGGCGGAGACTTTCAGAATTTTCTTCGAGAGAAGTTTATTACTAAAGCTAGCAAGATATCTTGGAGAGCTTGCTTGGACCGTACCAAGGCAAAAACTCTGCCGTACAGGCAAATTGTCCCTATCTTTATACAGAAATTGAATACAGAAATATAAAAGGAATCTTATTCATTAGTCCCGCGAGTGCAAAGGTCGTCTCGGGAGGTACACACTCTATCTTTCCTTGCATAGTTTCTCTCTGTTCACAGTCTGATAAGCAGAATAAAAGGAGACTCCCTTTTAATACCAGATGGTCATTTAATTGCATCTCTAAGTTTCAAGGCTAAAAAAGCGTGGCTATTTTTCTAGTCCTATTATTTCTTTAAGCATAGCAAAACCAGAATTTAACCCTTCCCTTTTCCATAAGCCATAGATTCATAGATTCTTTCTTCCACAATTCCCTCCTTGTTTGATCTTTTTATTTTTTAGATCAACACAATTTCCTATATTCTCTTCTTGAGCAAAAGGGGGTTTATTACTTGACTAATTACATTTTTTTAAATTTTTTTTATCCACATTCCGCAAAGGATTATTAATAATACAAGCATAACCACGCCTACGATTACTATGGGGTGTATAGCAAGCTTCAGTACTGCTGTAGCTTTTGGGGACCATCCGGTAAACACATCCCACCAGTGGTGTACTGTCAAAGAGGTGACTTCATCTGCGATTCTCACTAGCTGCCCCTTCTTGTAAATCATTTCGACTCTAAATTGGTGGATGTCTCTGCCTTGCTTTGACAGAGCTTCCTCAATTTTCTTGTCATTCCGTATCAAATTGGGCAGTCTGGTCAAATTAATTACAGGGGGTAAGGGTTCAATCTTGTGCATAGACAGATATTTTTCTACATTTTGCCACTGCCCAAAGGTATAAGTTCTTTTAACTTCAGGGTCATACAGGGTGTAGACTCTTCTCACGCATTTATTAATGGGGGGTTTATACAAAATTCCATCCAGATAGACAGGTTTATTTCCTGTCACACAGACCTCATTCTGTCCTATTTCCGTTCTATCAGTGTCATTTGTTAGTTTTAATTCCCATTTACATACTCCAATGGAGTGCTGCAATGAGCATGGTTCGCATATGGCGGTCTGATAGGGACATACCATTCTGAATGGCCACCTAGTACATCCCCTCTGGTGATGTGTCATATTCTTCTCATCGACCCAATCTCCTTTAATACAAGAGCAGGTACAGTTCTTCAGCGAGAAGATGGCTGTTTTCTTAGTCGGGCGACCGTAGTACGTCCTGATTCAATGCCTTTTCCTTCGGCTGTAATTCGTCGGGAAAATAATATTTACAGCGGGTTGCATGCACCCAGTTCGGGTGCTTTTCCAACTTCAAAGCGGTTCGTGTTGTGAGAATTATCTGATACGGTCCTTTCCACCTAGGAGAAAAGGATTCTTTATTTAATGTTTTTACTAACACTTGATCTCCAGGTCTGAAAGGTGCATATTTCCTTCCGACGGGGCACCTGTGTCTGCTTTATTTGTTCATGCAGACTCCTTGCTATTTCACACATGGCCTGAGCATACTTTAGTGATTTTTCATCATTCCAAATTAATGTTATTTTTTCATCTGCCAGTGGTGGTTTTACGCCAGTAGGCATTGGTTTTCCCAATAAGGCTTCATGTGGTGTTAAATCAGTGTTTCGGTTTTTCTGGTTTCTCATTGTATACAATACTAATGGTAAGGCTTCTGGCCACTTCAGTCCAGTCTCCTGACATACCTTGGTAAGGGTAGATTTTATTATCCCATTTACTCTCTCTACCATTCCCGAGGACTGTGGCTGATATGGTATATGTAACTTCCACTGGAACCCTAACGCTTCTGCAAGGTTTTGCACTATTTTTCCGGTGAAGTGGGTTCCCCTGTCACTGTTGATTCCCATAGGTATCCCATATCTTGGTACTATTTCTTTAAATAGAATTTTTACTACTGTTCGGGCATCGTCTTTCCTAGTGGCGTACGCTTCTACCCACCTTGTGAACATATCTACTATGACTAATAGATACTTAGACCTGATACTGGAGGCATGTGGACAAAGTCAATTTGCAAATTTTCAAAGGGCATACTTGGTTGGGGTAGATGATCATATCCAGCAGGTGCTTTACCTCTGTTATTTTGTTGACAAATTTGGCATGTTCTAGCAACTTTCTCAATACTACTGTTATTCCTGGTGCATACCACTGTGCATTAATAGCATGTATCATCCCTCCTTTGCCCATGTGAGCCTGACCGTGTGCTAGGCGAGACAGGGGCAAAAATAGAGATCTAGGGCAAACAGTTCGCCCATCAGGGTGATACCAAATGTCGTTTTTTAGAAAACAACCCTGGTTTTTCCAAGTTCTTCCTTCCTGCATGGTAACTTGTTGTTGGGCTGTTTTAAGTTGTTGGATGTCAAGTACCTGTGGAGGGGAGACTGAGATTGCTTGAAGGCAGTCTGCCTGTGCCGAAGCGGCCTGTTTGGCTGCCTCGTCAGCCCTCCTATTTCCTACTGATACTCCATCCTCACCGGTTGTGTGAGCTGCACATTTGATAACGGCTACCTTACTTGGCAACTGAATGGCGTCTAATAGATTAAGCACCAGTTGAGAGTGCTTAATATGCTTTCCACCAGAGGTGATAAAGCCTCTGTTTTTCCACAGTTGTCCAAAATCATGGACCACACCGAATGCATATCTAGAATCAGTATAGATATTAGCAGTTTGATCTTTAGCTATTATACAAGCTCTAGTGAGGGCAAACAATTCAGCAGCCTGAGCCGAGGTTCCGGGAGGCAGGGCGAATGCTTCAACAGTTTTGTGGGGATTTACAATAGCATAGCCTGCCAACAGCAAGTCATCCGACGGCCTATGTGATGATCCATCCATATAGAGAATAAGATCAGGATTGTCCATGGGCTCTGTGAGCAAATCTGGTCTTGGTAAGGTGGCTACTTCCACCGTTAACAGACAATCATGCTGGTCTGGATCCTCTACTTCTTTAGTAGGAAGAAAGGTGGCTGGGTTCACTACCGGTGCGCGTCGAAAGGTATAGTTAGGGTGTGACAGCAGTAATACTTCATAACCTGTTCTTCGAGACGCTGTAAAGTGTTGTGTGGCAGCTGAATTCAAAAGTAATAACACAGCATGTGCTGTAATGACAGTACATGGATGATCCAAAACAATAGGTACCGACTTCTCCACCATGACCGCAGTAGCAGCTACAGCACATAGATACGCTGGCATTCCCCTTACTACTGGAGGCAGCAAAACCGAATAATGAGCAACTGGTCTATTTCCCCCTCCATGTTCTTGGGTTAGTACTGCTGTTGCAAATCCTTCTTTCTTATTCACATACATCTGAAAAGGTTTACCATAATTCGGTAGTCCCAACGCCGGAGCATTAGTAATAGCTTTCTTTAACTCTTTAAATGCCTCCTCTCTCTCTGGGGTCCACTCCACCTTGGGTGGGGCATTATTCAGGGCAGCTGATCTTAGGACCGCATCCCAATCTCGATCGGGGATCCATTGTCTACAGTACCCAACCATCCCTAAAAATGACAAGATATCTTTCTTTGTCTTTGGTATGGTGGCCCTTTGAATTGTCTGAATTCTTTCTGGTCCTAGCTGCCTTTGCCCTTGAGATATGTGAAAACCCAGGTACTGGACTTGAGTCTGACAAAATTGTAACTTCTGTAACGACACTCGGTGCCCTCTTTCACATAGGTGCTGTAACAGTTTCAAGGAATCTTGCATGCACCTGTATCCGTGGCTGGAAGCCACAAGCAAATCGTCTGCATACTGCAACAGCACAGACTGGTCTGATAATGAACAGTCTTCGAGGTCTCTTTTTACTGCTGCTGCATATACTGCGGGGCTTTCGGTGTATCCTTGGGGCAACCTGGTCCATGTGTACTGCTGCTTCTTGTGGGTGAAAGCAAACAGATACTGACTTTCTTGATTTAACGGGATAGAGAAAAAAACTGAACACAGATCTACCACAGTAAAGACAGTTGCTGTTGGTGGTATAGCAGATAGTATAATGTTGGTGTCCGGTACCACAGGGGTGATAGAGACTACTATCTTATTAATAGCTCTCAGATCTTGCACAAATCTCCATTCATTCGGCCTATTAACCTTTGGTATGGGCAGTATCGGAGTGTTACACGGGGTCTGTGTCTTTTCTAAAACTCCTTGTTCCAACAATGCAGAAATGACTGGCTCTATCCCATCTTCTGCCTCTGGAGGCAGTCTGTACTGCCCAATGCTTGGTAACACGGCGTTCTTTATCAATTGTACCTGATGGGGTACTGCAGAATGTACTTGCCCAACATGATTCTTATGCTTTGCCCAAAGTTCAGAAGATACTTGATTCAATGCCATTGGCAGCTTAGGGCTCGGTTGTTCCGGGGGTTGCTGTTTTTCAAAAGTGGAGGCATGATTTTTACCTTTCCACTGGAGAATCCCCCTGTTGTGGGTGATAAAGTCTATCTGAACATTTTGCAATTTTATTACTGCCCAAGGTTGATAGCCGTGTTGCTGTTTTTCTCTTTCTATTTCTACAATCATCGGACCCATATCTTTAGGTTTCGCTGGCGGTTTTACAGCCAAGGTTAGATGGGGTGTCGAGTTCGCTTCTCTAAACCTCTGTTGCTGTAAGGGTGTCAAATCGATGGCTACCCCCAATCCTTCTGGTCCAAAATAAATGCGGGGCGTAGCTTCTACTATTTCTTCTCTATTTAAAAAGGATTGTACCAAACACTGGTAAGTTTCAGCTTTTTGTCGAGTGTACCAGGCTGTACAGTGAAGCTGAACTGCCTCAAAGCTTGTCAAAATTATATACATCAATTCTTCAGTATTAGAGTCAAATTTAGCTTTTAAGTTTTGTATAACTTCATGTATCAAGGGGGAATAGTAGTTGCCAACAATAGAGGGCAGCCTTTTCTTTGTTATCCTCCCTTTTCTCTTGTTTAATCCCATTAAAGAACTGATGAATATTATTTGGAGGGAGCTCCATGTACATTCCTTCCTTTGTGCAATAAATTGTGGCTCCTAGTTTGCACAAAGTCTGTCTTCCTAATAAAGGGAGCGGTGTTGTTTTAGAGACTATCAAAGTCTCATCATTAACTGATTGTCCTTCAATTACCAATTTGGTAGGTTCAGATAAAAATTCTTTCATGGGGATACCGGCCACACCCATACTTAAGACGGTGGTGTTGCTTACAGGTAATCCCACAGAGGAAGGTACAGAAGACATAGTAGCACCGGTATCCACCAGGAACTTCACATAAGTGTCTCCTACTTTTACTACTGCCAGAGGCTTTTCTTCTATGTCTGCCGATAAGCGGAGGTCTGCCGCCTGTACCACTAAGCCTCCGGGGCATCCCTATGCTGATTATTCTGTGCCTGTCCTCGTCCCTTTTGCTGATTTACTGACCTGCTGTTTTAGCCTTATTTTCCTTATAGGTAAATAGTCCCTCTCTATCCATGTTAGCCGGTACTGTAACTGTCTCTTTCCAACTTTTTCCTTGCCAGTCCAAAACCCTTATTTTGTATGTTCTTGCTTGTTGTGGCAACATACAATTTAACAAGGTTTGCACTGCCAAAGGGTTCATTTTGATCCATTGGTATTCCTGCATGCTCGTCCCAACTATTTTTCCATCTGCCTGCAAAATCTATTCTTCTGCTTTCTGCAAGCAGCGGGTGACTTCCCCTATATCTCCATGCTTTTTAGCTCCCTTTAATAAATGGTACAGGTTTGCTCAAGCCAGTTGTGAAAGGCTACTGGCTTCTTAACAGGATTAGGGGCAGCTGATATCATATCCCGAGCTTCTCCCGGTGTCCAGGGCTTTAGGACAGCCGTTGTTCTGATCATTACACGGGGGCTTGTGTTGTGGGGGTAGTGGAGGAATCGGCCTGTCTTATCCAGCTGAGCGGCCACTATTTCTATAATCTCCTGCCAATCATCCGGCTCGGTGGTTGGAAGACGGGGATATAAGCCGACAGGGGAAGCGATCAAAACCGGAGCACTCGGGGGGCTGTAAGAGGGAGGGGGCTTCTCCTTACCCTCCTCCTCTTTCTTTTTATTTTTAGGGGCTGGTGCCTCTTTGCCACCTCTGTCCATTTTTTAAAACAATTCTCCATATAATCTTTATTCCAACTGGGGTCCCCTGTCCCATTTTTGGTGGTCTGTCTCCATTCCTCAATTAAGGACAATTTAAAACTTCCTCCATATGGCCAATCCCCATCAGACCAACCGTACAAATCGCTACTAAACGTTACCGCGTATCTGTCGTCTCCTGTTTCTTTAATTACAGTGTCCGCCGGCGAGCCGGGCGGCACAATGGGATCTCCTACCTTCTCTTTACTACCTTACGGATTCTTTTCTCAGTCTTAGGATGTACTTTCATTCTTTCAGTTGAGAGGTCGTCTTTCTTTCCTTTTCTAGGAGCTGGGCGTGAGCGCCCGGCTCGACTAGAGCCGTTTCCCATCCTTCCGGGTGCAACGTCTCGCGATCTTTTCTGAAATGAGAGTGAGGACACTCCTACAAAATATACAATAATTTACAAAGCGCTCACCGGTGTTCTCTTTTCTGCTCAGCTCGGGGTCTCCTTTTGCCTTTTTGTTATTTTAGCTTCTTAGCGGTAGCTACCTTATGCCTCACCCTCTCGGGGATCTCGGCGGCCCGTCCCCCTTTCAGCTAGGACGGCCTCGGCACCTTCCTCCTTTCAGCTAGGAAGGTCCTTAAAATTCCTCTTTTCTTTAGAATCTGTCGAGGAAATATTCCTCTTTTCTCTTTAAAGATTAAATTTAGTTCTTTTGGATCTCGTTTTTTTTTAGAGATCCTGCCGGACTACGCCAGAATCTGTCGAGGAAATTTAGCTTAAACTAACTCAGGCGGAGACTTTCAGAATTTGCTCCACACAGACTTACGGACTCGAAAACCAAGGCCATCAAGAATGCACCCAAGCCTCAAAAGGCCCAACGCGGCGGCAGTCGGGAGCAGCATCGGAGGTGCGTGGAGAGGCGTGAGTTCCGGGGTCGGCGAGAGGCCTATAAAGGCAATCGGGAGCAGCGTGAGGAGGTGCGTGGAGAGGTCTACCGGTGCATCTACAGGGAGAAGGCAAAAAAGAAGTAGAAAGAAACAGAAAGGTGACGTCACAGCCAAGGGGGTAAGTGATTGGCTGGTGATTGGTGAGTAGTTTTTCTTTTTTCTCTTCTATAACAGCGAGTAAACTTTAGCATTGTTGTTGCTTATCTAAGGGTTAAGACATGGCAGGAGAGCTCGGTCACGTGTTATGCTCCTCCTGTACCATGTGGGAACTCAGGGACGACTCCGGTGTCCCTGACGACTACGTGTGCGGGAAGTGTATCCGCCTCCAGCTCCTGACGGACTGCGTTGCGGAGTTGGAGCTGAGGGTGGATTTACTCTGGAGCATCCACGATGCTGAGAATGACGTGAGTAGCACGTGTAGCGAGTTGGTCGTACCGCAGGGAAAGGGTCCACAGCCAGATAGGGGATGGAAGACCAACAGGAAGAGCAGTGCAAAGAAGGTAGTGCAGGGGTCCCCTGTGGTCATCCCCCTGCAAAACAGATACACCGTTTTGAGTACTGTTGGGGGGATGACTCATCAGGGGAGGGCAGCAGCAGCCAAGTTCATGGCACCGTGGCTGGCTCTGTTGCACAGGAGGGCAGGAAAAAGAGTGGGAGAGCTATAGTGATAGGGGATTCAATTGTAAGGGGAATAGATAAGCGTTTCTGCGGCCGCAACCGAGACTCCAGGATGGTATGTTGCCTCCCTGGTGCAAGGGTCAAGGATGTCTCAGAGCGGGTGCAGGACATTCTAAAAAGGGAGGGAGATCAGCCAGTTGTCGTGGTGCACATTGGCACCAACGACATAGGTAAAAAACGGGATGAGGTCCTACGAAACAAATTTTAGGAGCTAATAGCTAAATTAAAAAGTAGGACCTCAAAAGTAGTAATCTCGGGATTGCTACCAGTGCCACGTGCTAGTCAGAGTAGGAATCGCAGGATAGCGCAGATGAATACGTGGCTTGAGCAGTGGTGCAGCAGGTTGGGATTCAAATTCCTGGGGCATTGGAACCAGTTCTGGGGGAGGTGGGACCAGTACAAACCGGACGGTCTGCACCTGGGCAGGACCGGAACCAATGTCCTAGGGGGAGTGTTTGCTAGTGCTGTTGGGGAGGAGTTAAACTAATATGGCAGGGGGATGGGAACCAATGCAGGGAGACAGAGGGAAACAAAAAGGAGGCAAAAGCAAAAGACAGAAAGGAGATGAGGAAAAGTGGAGGGCAGAGAAACCCAAGGCAAAGAACAAAAAGGGCCACTGTACAGCAAAATTCTAAAAGGACAAAAGGTGTTAAAAAAACAAGCCTGAAGGCTTTGTGTCTTAATGCAAGGAGTATCCATAATAAGGTGGATGAATTAACTGTGCAAATAGATGTTAACAAATATGATGTGATTGGGATTACAGAGATGTGGCTCCAGGATGATCAGGGCTGGGAACTCAACATCCAGGGGTATTCAACATTCAGGAAGGATAGAATAAAAGGAAAAGGAGGTGGGGTAGCATTGCTGGTTAAGGAGGAGATTAATGCAATAGTTAGGAAGGACATTAGCTTGGATGATGTGGAATCTATATGGGTGGAGCTGCAGAACACCAAAGGGGAAAAAACGTTAGTGGGAGTTGTGTACAGACTTCCAAACAGTAGTAGTGATGTTGGGGAGGGCATCAAACAGGAAATTAGGGGTGCATGCAATAAAGGTGCAGCAGTTATCATGGGTGACTTTAATATGCACATAGATTGGGCTAAACAAACTGGAAGCAATACGGTGGAGGAGGATTTCCTGGAGTGCATAAGGGATGGTTTTCTAGACCAATATGTCGAGGAACCAACTAGGGGGGAGGCCATCTTAGACTGGGTGTTGTGTAATGAGAGAGGATTAATTAGCAATCTCGTTGTGCGAGGCCCCTTGGGGAAAAGTGACCATAATATGGTGGAATTCTGCATTAGGATGGAGAATGAAACAGTTAATTCAGAGACCATGGTCCAGAACTTAAAGAAGGCTAACTTTGAAGGTATGAGGCGTGAATTGGCTAGGATAGATTGGCGAATGATACTTAAGGGGTTGACTGTGGATGGGCAATGGCAGACATTTAGAGCCCGCATGGATGAACGACAACAATTATACATTCCTGTCTGGCGTCAAAATAAAAAAGGGAAGGTGGCTCAACCGTGGCTATCAAGGGAAATCAGGGATAGTATTAAAGCCAAGGAAGTGGCATACAAATTGGCCAGAAATAGCAGCGAACCCGGGAACTAGGAGAAATTTAGAACTCAGCAGAGGAGGACAAAGGGTTTGATTAGGGCAGGGAAAATGGAGTACGAGAAGAAGCTTGCAGGGAACATTAAGATGGATTGCAAAAGTTTCTATAGATATGTAAAGAGAAAAAGGTTAGTAAAGACAAATGTAGATCCCCTGCAGTCAGAATCAGGGGAAGTCATAACGGGGAACAAAGAAATGGCGGACCAATTGAACAAGTACTTTGGTTCGGTATTCACTAAGGAGGACACAAACAACCTTCTGGATATAAAAGCGGTCAGAGGGTCTAGTAAGGAGGAGGAACTGAGGGAAATCCTTATTAGTTGGGAAATTGTGTTGGGGAAATTGATGGGATTGAAGGCCGATAAATCCCCAGGGCCTGATGGACTGCATCCCAGAGTACTTAAGGAGGTGGCCTTGGAAATAGCGGATGCATTGACAGTCATTTTCCAACATTCCATTGAGTCTGGATCAGTTCCTATGGAGTGGAGGGTAGCCAATGTAACCCCACTTTTAAAAAAAGGAGGGAGAGAGATAACAGGGAATTATAGACCGGTCAGCCTGACATCGGTAGTGGGTAAAATGATGGAATCAATTATTAAGGATGTCATAGCAGTGCATTTGGAAAGAGGTGATATGATAGGTCCAAGTCAGCATGGATTTATGAAAGGGAAATCATGCTTGACAAATCTTCTGGAATTTTTTGAGGATGTTTCCAGTAGAGTGGACAAGGGAGAACCAGTTGATGTGGTATATTTGGACTTTCAGAAGGCTTTCGACAAGGTCCCACACAAGAGATTAATGTGCAAAGTTAAAGCACATGGGATTGGGGGTAGTGTGCTGACATGGATTGAGAACTGGTTGTCAGACAGAAAGCAAAGAGTAGGAGTAAATGGGTACTTTTCAGAATGGCAGGCAGTGACTAGTGGGGTACCGCAAGGTTCTGTGCTGGGGCCCCAGCTGTTTACACTGTACATTAATGATGTAGACGAGGGGATTAAATGTAGTGTCTCCAAATTTGCGGATGACACTAAGTTGGGTGGCAGTGTGAGCTGCGAGGAGGATGCTATGAGGCTGCAGAGCGACTTGGATAGGTTAGGTGAGTGGGCAAATGCATGGCAGATGAAGTATAATGTGGATAAATGTGAGGTTATCCACTTTGGTGGTAAAAACAGAGAGACAGACTATTATCTGAATGGTGACAGATTAGGAAAAGGGGAGGTGCAACGAGACCTGGGTGTCATGGTACATCAGTCATTGAAGGTTGGCATGCAGGTACAGCAGGCGGTTAAGAAAGCAAATGGCATGTTGGCCTTCATGGCGAGGGGATTTGAGTACAGGGGCAGGGAGGCATTGCTACAGTTGTACAGGGCCTTGGTGAGGCCACACCTGGAGTATTGTGTACAGTTTTGGTCTCCTAACGTGAGGACATTCTTGCTATTGAGGGAGTGCAGCGAAGGTTCACCAGACTGATTCCCGGGATGGTGGGACTGACCTATCAAGAAAGACTGGATCAACTGGGCTTGTATTCACTGGAGTTCAGAAGAATGAGAGGGGACCTCATAGAAACGTTTAAAATTCTTATGGGTTAAGACAGGTTAGATGCAGGAAGAATGTTCCCAATGTTGGGGAAGTCCAGAACCAGGGGTCACAGTTTAAGGATAAGGGGTAAGCCATTTAGGACCGAGATGAGGAGAAACGTCTTTAACCAGAGAGTGGTGAACCTGTGGAATTCTCTACCACAGAAAGTTGTTGAGGCCAATTCACTAAATATATTCAAAAAGGAGTTCGATGAAGTCCTTACTACTCGGGGGATCAAGGGGTATGGCGAGAAAGCAGGAATGGGGTACTGAAGTTGCATGTTCAGCCATGAACTCATTGAATGGCGGTGCAGGCTAGAAGGGCCGAATGGCCTACTCCTGCACCTATTTTCTATGTTTCTATAAAAGGTGACGGAGCTGCGTTCGTTCCTTGGTCTACTCAACTACTGCGGTAATTTCTTACCTAGATTGAGCACCTTGTTAGAGCCACTGCACATGCTGCTAAGAAAAGGCAACAACTGGGTTTGGGGTGCATCTCAAGATAGAGCTTTTGAGAAAGCTACTAATCTGCTTTGCTCCAACAAGCTGCTGGTACATTATGATTCGTGTAAGCGTCTAGTATTGGCCTATGATGCTTCGTCATATGGAGTTGGTTGCGTGCTCCAACAGGCTAAAAAGTCGGGCAAATTACAACCTGTTGCATATGCTTCAAAAAGTTTGTCAAAGGCGGAAAGAGCCTACAGCATGGTAAAGAAAGAAGCACTAGCCTGTGTGTATGGGGTTAAAAAGATGCATCAGTACCTGTTTGGTCTTCGGTTTGAACTGGAAACAGATCACAAGCCTCTTATTTCATTGTTTTCGGAAAACAAAAGTAACAATACCAATGCATTGTCCCGCATCCCGCGCTGACATTATCTGCCGATGATTATGTAATTTGCCATAGATCTGGCACTGAGAATTGTGCCGATGCATTGAGCCGTCTGCCGTTGCGCTCATCGGAGAGGGAAACGCTACAACCGGCAGACCTACTGTTAGTCATGGATGCTTTTGATGAAGGAACCCTTTCACGGCCCAACAAGTTAAGACCTGGATCAGCTAGGACCCGATATTATCAGTTGTGAAACGTTGTATCCTTAGTGGTGATTGGTCTGCCATACCCAAGCAAATGTGTGAGGAGATCAAACCTTACATCCATCGCAAAGACGAAGTATCCATTCAGATTGTATACTGTGGGGTAATCGTGTTGTTATGCCCAAGAAAGGTAGAGAGAAATTTGTGCATGATCTACATAGCACGCATCCTGGTATTGTCATGATGAAAGCCATTGCCAGGTCTCATGTATGGTGGCCTGGAATTGACTCTGATCTGGAATCATGTGTGCATCAGTGCAACACTTGCATGCAGCTTAATAAAGCACCAGCGGAATTGCCGCTGAGTCTGTGGTCGTGGCCATCTAAACCATGGTCCAGGATCCACATCGACTTTGCAGGTCCCTTCCTGGGAAAGATGTTCTTAGTTGTGGGGGATGCTTATTCCAAGTGGATAGTGTGTACAATCACGTCATCCAGCTCATCCACAACTACCATTGAGAGCCTTTGTGTCATGTTTGCTACGCATGGTCTGCCTGACATCGTTGTAAGCGACAACGGACCTTGCTTCACCAGTATGGAGTTTCAAGAGTTCATGAAACTCACTGGTATCAAACACGTGAGGTCAGCACCATTCAAACCCACATCCAATGGACAAGCAGAGCGTGCGGTCCAAACCATCAAGCAGAGTATGAAACGTGTAACTCAAGGTTCACTGCAAACTCGCTTGTCACACATATTGCTTAGTTACAGGACAAGACCCCATACGCTTACCGGGGGTCTCCCCTGCTGAACTATTGATGAAGAGAGGTCTCAAGACCAGGCTCTCTCTTGTCCACCCTGACTTGAATAATCGTGTCAAATACAGACGTCAAAGTCAGCAAGGGTATCATGATCGAGCTATTGTGTCACATAACATTTCTATCAGTGATCCTGTGTATGTACTGAATTATGGTCAAGGACCCAAATGGACGCTGGTACTGTTACGGCCAAGGAGGGTAACAGAGTGTTTATCGTTAAGTTCAAGAATGGGCAGACATGCAGGAAACATGTCGATCAGATAAAGCTGCGGCACAAGGATGAACCGGAACAGTCTGAGGAAGACACAATCATTGACCAACCAACCTACCCTCAGTCATCAGAGGACTCCGCTGACATCAGTGAATCTGGACTTTCAATCCCTGACATGGTCATTGCCACTCCCATCAGATCGGCTCCCCAGCCCCCAGTCATAACAGACTCAGAAGGCTCGCCCAAGGCTGGAGTTGAACTGAGACGTTCAACTCGGGAGCAGAAAGCCCCAGGCCATCTCAATTTGTAAAAAGACCGTTACTAATATCTTAAAAGGGGATATTGTCATGTATGTATGCTTGGATTTACTAGCCACCAGGTGGCGCCACTGTCGGAGGTCATTGGGCTGTGCGCATGTGTGTGCGGCCCAGGTATAAAAGGCCAGCCATCTTGTAATGTAATCACTTTGGGTCCTAATAAAGTAGAGCCAGGTTTGTAACTGTTCTGAGTTTACAGTATTCAGTCTATTGCGTTATTGCATACACAACGGGAAAGGGTGCAGAGGAGTTTTACAAGAATGTTTTCTGGACTGGAGAATTTTGGCTATTAGGAAAGATTGGAGATGCTGGGTCTGTTTTCTTTAGAACAGAGGAGGCTGAGGGGAGACCTGATTGAGGTGTATAAAATTATGAAGGGCCTGGATAGAGTGGATAGGAAGGACCTGTTTCCCTTGGCAGAGGGCTCAACAACCGGGGAAACGAATTTAAAGTAATTTAGGGGAGGTTTAGAGGAGATAGGAGGGGAAGTATCTTCATCCAGAGGGTGGTGGGGATCTCGAACTCACTGCCTGAAAGGATGGTAGAGGCAGAAACCCTCACCATATTTAAATAATACTTGGGTGTGCCGTAACTACAGGGCTACGGACCAAGAGCTGGAAAGTGGGATTAGGCTGGATAGCTTTTGGTCGGCCGGCGCGGACACGATGGGCCGAAATGGCCTCCTTCCGTGCTGTAAATTTCTATCATTCTATGATTCTATGTTCTCCTTAGAGCAGAGAAGGTTAAGAGGAGATTTGATATAGGTGTTCAAAAACATGAACGGTTTTGATAGAGTAGATAGAGAGAAGCTGTTTCTAGTGGCTGGAGGGTTGGTCACCAGAGGGCACAGATTTAAGGTAATTGGCAAAAGAACCAGAGGCCACATGGAGAATTTTTTCTTTAATGCAGCGAGTTGTTGTGATCTGGAAACTGATTCAATAATAACTTTCAGAAGAGAATTGGATAAATACTTGAAGAGAAAGAAGTTACAGAGCTAAGGAGATAGAGCAGGGGAGTGGGACTAATTGGATAGCTCTTTCATGACAGGTTGAATGGCTTCCATCTGTGTTGTAAGATTCTGTGACTTCATTCCTGATATCAGCCATAACTTCATGGAAGAGTAATGGCTTCTCCATAAAGTAGGAGGCGGAATCAAGGAGAGAGTCACAGCAGAATTGCAGCTGACCCATGTACTGCAGCACAAAGGGGAGCAGGTCCTAAGGCTACCTCCACAGTCTTGGGGACGAGCGAGGAGCTTAGGAGTGAGGGGATGACGGGCTCAGTCTGATGGGGTAAATACAGATTTAACCCAGTAACCCAGGCATAATATCATCATGTTATAATATTATCCATTACAGAGCAGTGAGGTAGAGTCGATGCCCATTTAAAAAAATAAAAACAAAGCATATCATTGGAGCACGCAGTCAGGACTCTCTGTTGCTGCAGGCCACTAAGAGGTTAGAGGTTCAGTGTCATTGTTATCACAAACCAGCTGAGCTGGCCTCGATACTGGATATTTGTGTCTCCATGCCCTGGGGTTACCTGTCACTCAGACGCCCGAGAATCACCCTGTTCTGTATCTCACATTACTGTATATAACTGTATCTTACCATGCTATACATGACTGTAACTGGATATGACCTGTAACAATAAGCATACCTTACCACCAGGGGTGCACTTGCAGGAGACACTCCATACCTGTCCCACTGAGGTATATAAAGGGAGGTCTCGGGCAAGTGCAGGACTGGAGAGCTGGAATTAAAGGTGCAGGTCCTGAGTGACCTTGACTTCAGCATGTGTCTTGTGTAAGTCAGTACATTAGAGTCAGGACTTAACAGTGGCGACGAGTTATGGGATCACAGAATCCACAGAATGGCTACCAACAGCTCAGATGAGAAATACAATGCTGGAGACAATTGGGATGACTTTATAGAAGGCTCCAGCAAAGCTTTGTGACCAAAGACTGGTTAGGCGACGATAAGGCAGACAAGAGAAGAGCCCATCTCTTGACCAGCTGTGGCTTGAA
Source organism: Pristiophorus japonicus (assembly GCF_044704955.1). Taxonomy (NCBI): domain Eukaryota; kingdom Metazoa; phylum Chordata; class Chondrichthyes; family Pristiophoridae; genus Pristiophorus; species Pristiophorus japonicus. The sequence goes on from NC_091983.1 coordinate 248,879,599, forward strand.
AACATACGCTTCAATGAAAGACCTGCTGGCACCCGAGAAACCAGCAAGCAAGTTGTTTGAGGAGTTGAGCACACTGGTGAGAGACCACCTGAAGCCAGCGAGCAGCCTACACATGGCCAGACACAGGTTCTACAACTACAGACGCTGTGTGGGCCAAAGCATACCCGACTTCGTGGCGGAACTTCGGAGGCTGGCTAGTTCATGTGAGTTCCCCGATGAACTAAGGAGAGAAGTACTGAGAGACTTTTTTATTGAAGGAATAGGCCATGCAGGCATATTCCAAAAGCTTATAGAGACTAAGAACTTGACTCTAGAGGCAGCAGCACTGGTCGCACAGACATTCTTGGCAGGCAAAGAAGAAACGAGGCTGATCTATACTTCGGGTACGACAACCAACAAGGCATCGGAACAAGGGGTTCACATTGTGAAACAAACCGCTACCCCCACACACAAACAAAGGCAGGAGAGCAGGCCTTCAACAGCAGACAGTGGCGCCAGAATCCATCAAAATCAAGGTCCAAATGAACGGCCGATCACACCTCATCAACCCACAATGCGAGCAATGAACAACAGATTGAGAGAAGCTCAAGGGAGATCAGCCAGACGCAGCTCATCCTTCGGAAACAATGGAAACGGTCTGTGTTGGCGATGTGGGGGAAGGCACTCAACCAGGGTGTGTCGATTTCAGCATGCCGTTTGCAGAAACTGCAACTCCACAGGGCATCTGGCTCGCATGTGCAGAAAAATAGCAGCTCGGCTGGTATACGACTCGGAAGGGTCGGAAAGTGGACCAGAAGACGGTTGGAACAGTGCACGGGACGCCGAGGTACAGCGGGTTAACATGATCAATGTCCACTGTTCTTACACCAAGACGCCTCCAATTATGATGAGGGTTCTACTCAACGGGATACCTGTCAACATGGAACTGGACACGGGGGCCAGTCAATCCCTCATGAGCATTCAACAATTTGAACAGCTGTGGCCGCACAAAAACAACAGACCAAAACTTACAAAGATCGACACCAAACTAAGGACCTATACTAAAGAAATCGCCCCAGTCCTTGGCAGCGCCATGCTCTCAGTCACACACAAAGGGATGGTGAACCGACTTTCCCTGTGGATTGTCCCCGGGGATCTCCCAGCCCTGTTGAGGAGAAGCTGGCTAGCAGAACTTAATTGGAAATGGGATGATGTTCACGCCATGTTGTCAGAGGAACGGACCTCCTGCTCAACAGTTCTAAGCCGTTTTGAACATTACTTTCAGCCAGGTGTGGGCACCTTCAAAGGGACTAAAGTTAGAATCTACATCACACAGACTGCCAGACCAGTCCATCACAAGGCTAGAGCTGTGCCTTATGTGATGAGGGAAAAGATTGAAAACGAACTGGACCGGCTTCTGCGGGAAGGCATAATTTCTCCCGTGGAATTCAGCGACTGGGCAAGCCCCATCATCCCCATCATGAAGCCTGATGGATCCGTGCGAATCTGTGGGGATTACAAGTCTACCATAAACAGAGTCTCCCTACAGGACTAACACCCGCTGCCCAGAGCGGAGAACCTATTTGCCACGTTGGCTGGAGGAAAACTTTGCTCGAAACTTGACCTCACATCTGCGTATATGACGCAAGAACTGACCGAAGAGTCTAAGCTACTCACCACCATCAATACACATCGAGTCCTTTTTGTGGACAATCGATTCTCATTCGGCATCAGGTTGGCAGCTGCTATACTCCAGCGCAACATGGAGAGTCTGCTCAAGTCCATCGGTATGGTTGAGAAGGAGGCGCTCGCGTGCGTGTACGGTGTCAAAAAGATGCATCGATACCTTTTCGGGGCCAAGTTTGCGTTAGAAACTGACCACAAACCGCTCACGTCCCTACTATCCGAGTGCAAGGCAATCAACGCCAACGCCTCGGCGCGTATTCAGCGGTGGGCATTCATGCTGGTGGCTTAGAACATAAGAACATCAGAATTAGGAACAGGAGCAGGGCATCTAGCCCCTCGAGCCTGCTCTGCCATTCAACAAGATCATGGCTGATCTGGCCGTGGACTCAGCTCCACTTACCCGCCCGCTCCCCATAACCCTTAATTCCCTTATTGGTTAAAAATCTTATCTATCTGTGACTTGAATACATTCAATGAGCTAGCCTCAACTGCTTCCTTGGGCAGAGAATTCCACAGATTCACAACCCTCTGGGAGAAGAAATTCCTTCTCAACTCGGTTTTAAATTGGCTCCCCCGTATTTTGAGGCTGTGCCCCCTCGTTCTAGTCTCCCCGACCAGTGGAAACAACCTCTCTGCCTCGATCTTGTCTATCCCTTTCATGATTTTAAACGTTTCTATAAGATCACCCCTCATCCTTCTGAACTCCAACGAGTAAAGACCCAGTCTACTCAATCTATCATCATAAGGTAACCCCCTCATCTCTGGAATCAGCCGAGTGAATCGTCTCTCAGTACTTCTCTCCTCAGTTCATGGCAGATGCAGTATAATGTGGATAAATGTGAGGTTATCCACTTTGGGGGCAAAAACGCGAAGACAGAATGTTATCTGAATGGCGGCAGATTAGGAAAAGGGGAGGTGCAACGAGACCTGGGTGTCATGGTTCATCAGTCATTGAAAGTTGGCATGCAGGTACAGCAGGTGGTGAAGAAGGCAAATGGTATGTTGGCCTTCATAGCTAGGGGATTTGAGTATAGGAGCAGGGAGGTCTTACTGCAGTGGTACAGAGGCCTTGGTGAGGCCTCACCTGGAATATTGTGTTCAGTTTTGGTCTCCTAATCTGAAGAAGGACGTTCTTGCTATTGAGGGAGTGCAGTGAAGGTTCACCAGACCGATTCCTGGGATGGCAGGTCTGACTTATGAGGAGAGACTGAATCAACTGGGCCTTTATACACTGGAGTTTAGAAGGATGAGAGGGGATCTCATAGAAACATATAAGATTCTGACGGGACTGGACAGATTAGATGCGGGTAGATTGTTCCTGATGTTGGGGAAGTCCAGAACCAGGGAATACAGTCTTAGGATAAGGGGTAGGCCATTTAGGACTGAGATGAGGAGAAACTTCTTCACTCAGAGAGTTGTTGACCTGTGGAATTCCCTGCCGCAGAGAGTTGTTGATGCCAGTTCATCAGATATATTCAAGAGGGAGTTAGATATGGCCCTTACGGCTAAAGGGATCAAGGGGTACTGAGGGAATGATCAGCCATGATCTTGTTGAATGGTGGTGCAGGCTCGAAGGGCCGAAAGGCCTACTCCTGCACCTATTTTCTATGTTTCTATGTTGAAAAAATGCAACTTCCCCACCATGGATTTGTGAAAGGGAAATCATGCCTGACAAATCTTCTGGAATTTTTTGAGGATGTTTCCAGTAGAGTGGACAAGGGAGAACCATTTGATGTGGTATATTTGGACTTTCAGAAGGCTTTCGACAAGGTTCCACACAAGAGATTAATGTGCAAAGTTAAAGCACATGGGATTGGGGGTAGTGTGCTGACATGGATTGAGAACTGGTTGTCAGACAGGAAGCAAAGAGTAGGAGTAAATGGGTACTTTTCAGAATGGCAGGCAGTGACTAGTGGGGTACCGCAAGGTTCTGTGCTGGGGCCCCAGCTGTTTACACTGTACATTAATGATTTAGACGAGGGGATTAAATGTAGTATCTCCAAATTTGCGGATGACACTAAGTTAGGTGACAGTGTGAGCTGCGAGGAGGATGCTATGAGGCTGCAGAGCGACTTGGATAGGTTAGGTGAGTGGGCAAATGCATGCCAGATGAAGTATAATGTGGATAATTGTGAGGTTATCCACTTTGGTGGTAAAAACAGAGAGACAGACTATTATCTGAATGGTGACAGAATAGGAAAAGGGGAGGTGCAACAAGACCTGGGTGTCATGGTACATCAGTCATTGAAGGTTGGCATGCAGGTACAGCAGGCGGTTAAGAAAGCAAATGGCATGTTAGCCTTCATAGCGAGGGGATTTGAGTACAGGGGCAGGGAGGCGTTGCTACAGTTGTACAGGGCCTTGGTGAGGCCGCACCTGGAGTATTGTGCACAGTTTTGGTCTCCTAACCTGAGGAAGGACATTCTTGTTATTGAGGGAGTGCAGCGAAGGTTCATCAGACTGATTCCCGGGATGGCGGGACTGACCTATCAGCAGCGTCGGAGCGGCCTATAAAGGCCCAGCGGGAGCTCGAGAGTCAGCGGCAGTTGGCGAGAGGTGGGAGCAGTGTCGGAGCGGCCTATAAAGGCCCAGCGGGAGCTCGAGAGTCAGCGGCAGTTGGCGAGAGGTGGGAGCAGTGTCGGAGCGGCCTATAAAGGCCCAGCGGGAGCTCGAGAGTCAGCGGCAGTTGGTGAAAGGTGGGAGCAGTGTCGGAACGGCCTATAAAGGCCCAGCGGGAGCTCGAGGGTCAGCGGCAGCTGGTGAGAGGTGGGAGCAGTGTTGGAGCGGCCTATAAAGGCCCAGCAGCTGCTCGAGGGTCAGCGGCAGTTGGTGAGAGGTGGGAGCAGTGTCGGAGCGGCCTATAAAGTCCCAGCGGGAGCTCGAGGGTCAGCGGCAGTTGGTGAGAGGCGGGAGCAGTGTCGGAGCGGCCTATAAAGGCCCAGCGGGAGCTCGAGGGTCAGCGGCAGTTGGTGAGAGGCGGGAGCAGTGTCGGAGCGGCCTATAAAGGCCCAGCGGGAGCTCGAGGGTCAGCGGCAGTTGGCGAGAGGTGGGAGCAGAGTCGGAGCGGCCTATAAAGGCCCAGCGGGAGCTCGAGGGTCAGCGGCAGTTGGTGAGAGGTGGGAGCAGTGTCGGAGCGGCCTATAAAAGGCCCAGCGGGAGCTCGAGAGTCAGCGGCAGTTGGTGAGAGGCGGGAGCAGTGTCGGAACGGCCTATAAAAGGCCCAGCGGGAGCTCGAGAGTCAGCGGCAGTTGGTGAGAGGCGGGAGCAGTGTCGGAACGGCCTATAAAGGCCCAGCGGGAGCTCGAGGGTCAGCGGCAGTTGGTGAGAGGTGGGAGCAGTGTCGGAGCGGCCTATAAAGGCCCAGCGGGAGCTCGAGAGTCAGCGGTAGTTGGTGAGAGGCAGGAGCAGTGTCGGAGCGGCCTATAAAGGCCCAGCGGGAGCTCGAGGGTCAGCGGCAGTTGGTGAGTGGTGTGAGCAGTGTCGGAGCGGCCTATAAAGGCCCAGCGGGAGCTCGAGGGTCAGTGGCAGTTGGCGAGAGGCGGGAGCAGTGTCGGAGCGGCCTATAAAGGCCCAGCGGGAGCTCGAGGGTCAGCGGCAGTTGGTGAGAGGCGGGAGCAGTGTCGGAGCGGCCTATAAAGGCCCAGCGGGAGCTCGAGGGTCAGCGGCAGTTGGTGAGAGGCGGGAGCAGTGTCGGAGCGGCCTATAAAGGCCCAGCGGGAGCTCGAGGGTCAGCAGCAGTTGGTGAGTGGTGTGAGCAGTGTCGGAGCGGCCTATAAAGGCCCAGCGGGAGCTCGAGGGTCAGCGGCAGTTGGTGAGTGGTGTGAGCAGTGTCGGAGCGGCCTATAAAGGCCCAGCGGGAGCTCGAGAGTCAGCGGCAGTTGGTGAGTGGTGTGAGCAGTGTCGGAGCGGCCTATAAAGGCCCAGCGGGAGCTCGAGGGTCAGCGGCAGTTGGTGAGAGGTGGGAGCAGTGTCGGAGCGGCCTATAAAAGGCGTACTGGTGCAGCTACAGCGGGAGAGAAAGCAAAAAAGAAGTAGAAAGGAATCAAAAGGTGACGTCACAGCCAATGGGGTAAGTGATTGGCTGGTGATTGGTGAGTAGCTTTTCTTTTTGTTTTTTATATCAGTAAGTGAACTGTAACATTGTTATTCCCAATTTAAGTGTATCTAAGGGTTAAGGCATGGCAGGAGAGCTCGGTCACGTGATATGCTCCTCCTGTACCATGTGGGAACTCAGGGACGCTTCCGGTGTCCCTTACGACTACGTGTGTAAGAAGTGTATCCTCTGATGGACCGCGTTGCGGATTTGGAGCTGAGGGTGGATTCACTCTGGAGCATCCACGATGCTGAGAATAACATAAGTGGCACGTGTAGTGAGTTGGTCTTACCGCATGAGAAGGATCCACAGCCAGCTAGGGAATGGAAGACCAGCAGGAAGAGTAGTACAAAGAAGGTAGTGCAGGGGTCCCATCTGGTCATCCCCCTGCAAAACAGATACACTGCTTTGAGTGCTGTTGAGGGAGATGACTCATCAGGGGAGAGCAGCAGCAGCCAAGTTCATGGCACCGTGGCTGGCTCTGTTGTACAGGAGGGCAGGAAAAAGAGTGGGAGAGCAATAGTGATAGGGGATTCAATCACAAGGGGAATAGATAAGCGTTTCTGGGCCGCAATCGAGACTCCAGGATGGTATGTTGCCTCCCTGGTGCAAGGATCAAGGATGTCTCCGAGCGAGTGCAGGGCATTCTAAAAAGGGAGGGAGAACAGCCAGTTGTCGTGGTGCACATTGGTACCAACGACATTGGTAAAAAAAGGGATGAGGTCCTATGAGACGAATTTAAGGAGCTAGGAGCTAAATTAAAAAGTAGGACCTCAAAAGTAGTAATCTCGGGATTGCTACCAGTGCCACGTGCTAGTCAGAGTAGGAATCGCAGGATAGCACAGATGAATACGTGGCTTGAGGTGTGGTGCAGCAGGGAGGGATTCAAATTCCTGGGGCATTGGAACCGGTTCTGGGGGAGGTGGGACCAGTACAGACCGGACGGTCTGCACCTGGGCAGGACCGGAACCAATGTCCTAGGGGGAGTGTTTGCTAGTGCTGTTGGTGAGGAGTTAAACTAATATGGCAGGGGGATGGGAACCAATGCAGGGAGACAGAGGGAAACAAAAAGGAGACAAAACCAAAAGACAGGAAAGAGATGAGTAAAAGTGGAGAGCAGAGAAACCAAAGGCAAGAAACAAAAAGGGCCACTGAATATAAAAGGGCTGCAGGAGGGGTCAAAACTAAAAATCATGGTTTTATAACTAGGATGAAAACACTCTACGTAAATGCACGCAGCATTCGAAATAAAGTAAATGAGTTGACGGCACAAATCATTACAAATGGGTATGATTTGGTGGCCATTACAGAAACATGGTTGCAAGGTGGCCAAGACTGGGAATTAAACATACAGGGGTATCTGACGATTCGGAAAGATTGACAAGAAGGGAAAGGAGGTGGGATAGCTCTGTTAATAAAAGATGATATCAGGACAGTTGTGAGAGATGATATTGGCTCCAATGAACAAAATGTTGAATCATTGTGGGTGGAGATTAGAGATAGTAAGGGGAAAAAGTCACTGGTCGGTGTAGTTTATAGGCCCCCAAATAATAACTTCACGGTGAGGCGGGCAATAATCAAGGGAATAATGGAGGCATGTGAAAAAGGAACGGCAGTAGTCATGGGGGATTTTAACCTACATATCGATTGGTCAAATCAACTCGCACGGGGTAGCCTGGAGGAGGAATTCATAGAATGCATATGGGATTGTTTCTTAGAACAGTATGTAACAGAACCTACAAGGTAGCAAGCCATCTTAGATCTGGTCCTTTGTAATGAGACAGGAAAAATAAACGATCTCCTCGTAAAAGATCCTCTCGGAATGAGCGATCACAATATGGTTGAATTTGTAATACAGATTGAGGATGAGAAACGAGCGTACTATGCTTAAACAAAGGGGACTACAGTGGGATGAGGGCAGAGTTGGCTAAAGTAGACTGGAAACAAGGACTAAACGGTGGCACAATTGAGGAACAGTGGAGGACTTTTAAGGAGCTCTTTCATAGTGCGCAACAAAAATATATTCCAGTGAAAAAGAAGGGCGGCAAGAGAAGGGATAACCAGCCGTGGATAACCAAGGAAATAAAGGAAAGTATCAAATCAAAGACCAATGCGTATAAGGTGGCCAAGGTTAGTGGGAAACTAGAGGATTGGGAAAATTTTAAGCAACAGCAAAGAATGACTAAAAAAGCAATAAAGAAAGGGAAGATAGATTACGAAGGTAAACTTGCGCAAAACATAAAAACAGATAGTAAAAGCTTTTACAGATATATAAAACGGAAAAGAGTGACTAAAGTAAATGTTGGTCCCTTAGAAGATGAGAAGGGGGATTTAATAATGGGAAATGTGGAAATGGCTGAGACCTTAAACAATTATTTTGCTTCGGTCTTCACAGTGGAAGACACAAAAACCATGCCAAAAATTGCTGGTCATAGGAATGTGGGAAGGGAGGACCTTGAGATGATCACTATCACTAGGGAGGTAGTGCTGGACAGACTAATGGGACTGAAGGTAGACAAGTCCCCTGGTCCTGATGAAATGCATCCCAGGGTATTAAAAGAGATGGCGGAAGTTATAGCAGATGCATTCGTTATAATCTACGAAAATTCTCTGGAATCTGGGGAGGTACCAGCGGATTGGAAAGCAGCTAATGTAACGCCTCTGTTTAAAAAAGGGGGCAGACAAAAGGCAGGTAACTATAGGCCGGTTAGTTTAACATCTGTAGTGGGGAAAATGCTTGAAACTATCATTAAGGAAGAAATAGCGGGACATCGAGATAGGAATAGTGCAATCAAGCAGAAGCAGCATGGATTCATAAAGGGGAAATCATGTTTAACTAATTTACTGGAATTCTTTGAGGATATAACGAGCATGGTGGATAGAGGTGTACCGATGGATGTGGTGTATTTAGATTTCCAAAAGGCATTCGATAAGGTGCCACACAAAAGGTTACTGCAGAAGATAAAGATACGCGGAGTCAGAGGAAATGTATTAGCATGGATAGAGAATTGGCTGGCGAACAGAAAGCAGAGAGTCGGGATAAATGGGTCCTTTTCCGGTTGGAAATCAGTGGTTAGTGGTGTGCCACAGGGATCAGTGCTGGGACCACAACTGTTTACAATATACATAGATAACCTAGAAGAGGGGACAGAGTGTAGTGCAACAAAATTTGCAGATGAAACTAAGATTAGTGGGAAAGCGGGTTGTGTAGAGGACACAGAGGCTGCAAGGAGATTTGGATAGGTTAAGCGAATGGGCTAAGGTTTGACAGATGGAATACAATGTCGGAAAGTGTGAGATCATTCACCTTGAGAAAAAAAACAGTAAAAGGGAATATTATTTGAATGGGGAGAAATTACAACATGCTGCGGTGCAGAGGGACCTGGGGGTCCTTGTGCATGAATCCCAAAAAGTTAGTTTGCAGGTGCAGCAGGTAATCAGGAAGGCGAATGGAATGTTGGCCTTCATTGCGAGAGGGATGCAGTACAAAAGCAGGAAGGTCTTGCTGCAACTGTACAGGGTATTGGTGAGGCCGCACCTGGAGTACTGTGTGCAGTTTTGGTCACCTTACTTTAGGAAGGATATACTAGCTTTGGAAGGGATACAGAGACGATTCACTAGGCTGATTCCAGAAATGAGGGGGTTACCTTATGATGATAGATTGAGTAGATTGGGTCTTTACTCGTTGGAGTTCAGAAGGATGAGGGGTGATCTTATAGAAACATTTAAAATCATGAAAGGGATAGACAAGATAGAAGCAGAGGGGTTGTTTCCACTGGTAGGGGAGACTAGAACTAGGGTGCACAGCCTCAAAATACGGAGGAGCCAATTTAAAACCGAGTTGAGAAGGAATTTCTTCTCCCAGAGGGTTGTGAATCTGTGGAATTCTCTGCCCAAGGAGGCAGTTGAGGCTAGCTCATTGAATGTTTTCAAGTCAAAGATAGATAGATTTTTAACCAATAAGGGAATTAAGGGTTACGGGGAGAGGGCGGGTAAGTGGAGCTGAGTCCACGGCCAGATCAGCCATGATCTTATTGAATGGCGGAGCAGGCTCGAGGGGCTAGATGGCCTACTCCTGTTCCTAATTCTTATATTCTTATGTTCTTATGAAAGACTGAATCAACTGGGCTTGTATTCACTGGAGTTCAGAAGAATGAGAGGGGACCTCATAGAATTCTAACGGATTTGGACAGGTTATGCAGGAAGAATGTTCCCAATGTTGGGGAAGTCCAGAACCAGGGGTCACAGTCTAAGGATAAGGGGTAAGCCATTTAGGACCGAGATGAGGAGAAACTTCTTCACACAGAGAGTGGTGAACCTGTGGAATTCTCTACCACAGAAAGTTGTTGAGGCCAATTCACTAAATATATTCAAAAGGGAGTTAGATGTAGTCCTTACTACTCGGGGGATCAAGGGGTATGGTGAGAAAGCAGGAATGGGGTACTGAAGTTGCATGTTCAGCCATGAACTCATTGAATGGCGGTGCAGGCTAGAAGGGCCGAATGGCCTACTCCTGCACCTATTTTCTATGTTTCTATGTTTCTAACTCTTGGGAATCCTTGGCCTGCTCAAAGTGGAGGAGGAGCATCCAAGAAGGCACCAGGCATTTCAAGTCTCTTTGCCGGGAGCACGTGGAAACCAAGCACAAAAAGCTGAAGGAACGCACGACAAATCATGCACCCCACTCACCCATACCTCCAACCACCGTCTGCCCCACCTGTGACAGAAACTGTAGATCCAGCATTGGTCTCAACAATCACCTTCGAACTCATTTTAGTGTAGAACAATCATCCTCGTCTCCCGGGGGGCTGCCTAAGAGAAGAGACTTCTCATGGCAGCAATCAGGAACAGGAGCCCTGGCTGATATCTCTCTCTAGCCAGGGCGGAAATCCAGTGAAAGATGCTATTCCTATAGTGCAGATTGAATTAAGTGTAATGGGATATACAAGCACAGTGGGCCTCTACTCATTGGAATTCAGAAGAATGAGAGGTGATCTTATCGAAACATATAAGATTATGAGGGGGCTTGACAAGGTGGATGCAGAGAGGATGTTTCCACTGATGGGGGAGACTAGAACTAGGGGGCATAATCTTAGAATAAGAGACCCCCCATTTAAAACTGAGATGAGGAGACATTTCTTCTCTCAGAGGGTTGTAAATCTGTGGAATTCACTGTCTGAGAGCTGTGGAAGCTGGGACATTGAATAAATTTAAGACAGAGATAGACAGCTTCTTAACCAATAAGGGATTAAGGGGTTATGGGGAGCGGGCAGGGAAGTGGACCTGAGTCTATGATCGGATCAGCCATGATCGTATTAAATGGCGGTGCAGGCTCGAGGGGCCATATGGCCCACTCCTGCTCCTATTTCTTATGTTCTTATGTCACCGCGTATGTATTAGTAACACTGTAAACACAGTGGAATTCACTGCCTGAAAGGTTAGCGGAAACAGATTCAATAGTAACTTACAAAAGGGAATTGGATGTATACTGGAAAGGGAAAACATTGCAGAGCTGTGAGGGAAGGGCAGGGAGTGGGACTAATTGAATTGCTCTTTCAAAGCACCGGCACAGGCATGATGGGCTGAATGGCTTTCTTCTGTGCCGTACTTCTTTTTAATTAATTCATGGGATGTGGGCATCACTGGCAAAGCCAGCATTTACTGCCTATCCCTAATTGTCCTTGAGAACGCTGTGGTAAGCCACCTTCTTAAACCGCTGCAGTTCGTGTGGTGAAGGTACTCCCACACTATTGTTACAAAGGGAATTACAGGGTTTTGACACAGCGGTGATGAAGGAATGGCGAGTTATTTCCAAGTCTTGACGGTGTGTGACTTGGAGGGGTACTTGCAGGGTTCCCATGCGCCTGCTGCCCTTGTCCTTCTAGGTGGTAGAGGTTATGGGTTTGGGAGGTGCTGCCGAAGAAGCCTTGGCGAGTTGCTGCAGTGCATCTTGTAGATGGTGCACACTGCAGCCAGGGGGCGCCGGTGGTGGAGGGAGTGAGTGTTGAAGGTGGGGGACGGGCTGCTTTGTCCTGGTTGATGTCGAGCTTCTCGAGTGTTGTTGGAGCTGCACTCATCCAGGCAAGTGGAGAGTATTCCATCACACTCCTGACTTGTGCCTTGTAGATGGTGGAAAGGCTTTGGGGAGTCAAGAGGTGAGACACTCACCACAGAATACCCAGCCTCTGACCTGCTCTTGTAGCCACAGTATTACTGTGGCTGCTCCAGTTAAACTTGTGCTCAATGGTGACCTCCAGGATGTTGATGGGTGGGGGATTTGGCGATGGTAATCCCGTTGAATGTCAAGGTTCTCCCTTGTTGGAGATGGTCATTGCCTGGCACTTGTGTGGCGCAAATGTTACTTGCCACTTATCAGCCCAAGCCTGAATGTTGTCCAGGTCTTGCTGCATGGGGGTAAGGACTGCTTTTTATGATTCCCCTGGTCACTGTGATGAAGTAGTTAATGAACCAGAGGTTTTTGACTGGGTGAAGCACTGATCTCCAGTGAGCATGAAGCCCTGGGAGTGGAAGAGGAGAGTGCTTTACCTCCATGGAACATGGGGAATCGACTGCCCTCAGCTGCGTAGCCGAGCGACCCAGATCTCAGGTGCCCAATCTTCAGACGAACAATGATTTGAGAGTGTGTGCAGGCAGTCGAGGTGGTTTCCGCACAGACAATTTGTGACGATGAAGAATTAGAATGTGTCCACATCCCAAATCTGCAACACCCTGGAGGGAGTGACCATGTGGGAGATTTGTGCAGTAGGAGGTAATTCCTTGGTTGCAGGACAGCTCGATAAGGTGGTTAAAAAAGCAAACGGAATGCTTTCCTTTATTAGCCCAGGCATTGATTATAAGAGCAGGGAAGTTATGCTAGAACTGAACACTAGTTTGGCAACAGCTAGAGTACTGCGTGCAGTTCTGGTCACCACATTACAGGAAAGATGTGATTGCATTAGAGAGGGTGCAGAGGAGATTTACGAGTATGTTGCCAGAACTGGAGAATTTTAGCGATGAGGAGAAATTGGATAGGCTGGGATTGTTTTCTTTGGAACAGGAGGGTGAGGGGAGATTGAATTGAGGTGTATAGGACTGGTTTGCCGCACGCTCTTTCCGCTGCCTGCGCTTGATTTCTGCATGCTCTCGGTGATGAGACTCAAGGTGCTCGGCGCCCTCCCGGATGCACTTCCTCCACTTAGGGCAGTCTTTGGCCAGGAACTCCCAGGTGTCAGTGGGGATGTCGCACTTTATCAGGGAGTCTTTGAGGGTGTCCTTGTAACGTTTCCTCTGCCCACCTTTGGTTCGTTTGCCATGAAGGAGCTCCGCATAGAGCGCTTTCTTTGGGAGTCTCGTGTCCGGCATGCGAACAATGTGGCCTGCCCAGCGGAGCTGATCGAGTGTGGTCAGTGCTTCAATGCTGGGGGATGTTAGCCTGGACGAGGACGCTAATGTTGGTGCGCCTGTCCTCCCAGGGGATTTGGAGACATTGTTGGTGATGTATCTCCAGCAGATGGCAGCTACCATTGCTATAACAGATGCTTTGAAGATCATTCCAGGCACAACACTTGCTTCCAAAACTTGATTGGGACTATTTGACCCTGCACCATTGGGCAGCAAGCAGTGGTAACAGCTGTCACTGTCTCTTATGATAATGACAGTGTGCATTCTTCTTTATGACCCCTTCCAAGACCAGCACCTAAGGGATCTTCAGACTTGGGCCTGGCACCTCTTGGCAAAGCAAGACAGCGGGAGCTGGAAGTGGGCACCACTGGGACAGCAGTTTCATTGACACAAGAGTCAGCTCAGTCCTTGGAGGCGCCATAAGAATCTTCCCAGCAACCCACCTCTCAACCTCACATCACACTGGGGGCACCTTGGAGAAGTAGGAGAGTGGGAGCTTGAACGCAGCAGGTACATGGTGATAAGCAGCTACAGTTAGACCCATTAGAGGTCGGGGAGACTAGAACTAGGGGGCACAGCCTCAAAATACGGAGGAGCCAATTTAAAACTGAGTTGAGAAGGAATTTCTTCTCCCAGAGGGTTGTGAATCTGTGGAATTCTCTGCCCGAGGAAGCAGTTGAGGCTAGCTCATTGAATGTATTCAAGTCACAGATAGATAGATTTTTAACCAATAAGGGAATTAAGGGTTACGGGGAGAGGGCGGGTAAGTGGAGCTGAGTCCACGGCCAGATCAGCCATGATCTTGTTGAATGGCGGAGCAGGCTCGAGGGGCTAGATGGCCTACTCCTGTTCCTAATTCTTATGTTCTTATGTTCTTATGTTTCCTGTCCTTGTGAGTATTTCCAGTGGGAATTCTCTGACCCAGTGGGTAATCCCTGCTCCAGTGGGTATTTCCAGTGAGTATTCCCTGTCCCAGTGGAAAAACATAATTCAGTCAGGCAGAGTCAGCATGGATTTATGAAGGGGAAGTCATGTTTGACAAATTTGCTGGAATTCTTTGAGGATGTAACATAGAAACATAGAAAATAGGTGCAGGAGTAGGCCATTCGGCCCTTCGAGCCTTCACCACCATTCAATAAGATCATGGCTGATCATTCCCTCAGTACCTCTTTCCTGCTTTCTCTCCATACCCCTTGATCCCTTTAGCTGTAAGGGCCATATCTAACTCCCTCTTGAATATATCCAATGAACTGGCATCAACAACTCTCTGAGGCAGGGAATTCCACAGGTTAACAACTCTCTGAGTGAAGAAGTTTCTCCTCATCTCAGTCCTAAATGGCCTACCCCTTATCCTAAGACTGTGTCCCCTGGTTCCAGACTTCCCCAACATCAGGAACATTCTACCCGCATCTAACTTATCCCGTCCTGTCAGAATCTTGTATGTTTCTATGAGATCCCCTCTCATCCTTCTAAACTCCAATGTATAAAGGCCCAGTTGATCCAGTCTCTCCTCATATGTCAGGGTGGATAAAGGGGAACCAGTGGATGTGGTGTATTTGGATTTCCGGAAGGCATTTGACAAGGTGCCACATAAAAGGTTACTGCACAAGATAAAATTCACAGGGTTGGGGGTAATATATTAGCATGGATAGAGGATTGGCTAACTAACAGAAAACAGAGAGTCAGGATAAATGGTTCATTCTCGGGTTGGCAATCAGTAACTAGTGGCGTGCCGCAGGGATCAGTGCTGGGACCCCAACTATTTACAATCTATATCAATGACTAGGCTAAGTGAGTGGGCAAAAATTTTGCAGATGAAGTATAATGTTGGAAAGTGTGAGGTCATGCACTTTGGCAGAAAAAAATCAAAGAGCAAGTTATTATTTAAATGGAGAAAGATTGCAAAGTGCTGCAGTACAGCAGGACCTGGGGGTACTTATGCATGAAACACAAAAGGATAGTATGCAGGTACAGCAAGTGATCAGGAAGGCCAATGGAATCGTGGCCTTTATTGCAAAGGGCATGGAGTATAAAAGCAGGGAAGTCTTGCTACAGTTGTACAGGGTATTGGTGAGGCCACACCTGGAGTACTGCGTGCAGTTTTGGTTTCCATATTTACGAAAGGATATACTTGCTTTGGAGGCAGTTCAGAGAAGGTTCACTAGATTGATTCCGGGGATGAGGGGATTGACTTATGAGGAAAGGTTGAGTAGGTTGGGCCTCTACTCATTGGAATTCAGAAGATTGAAAGGTGATCTTATCGAAACATATAAGATTATGAGGGGGCTTGACAAGGTGGATGCAGAGAGAATGTTTCCACTGACTAGAACTAGAACTAGAGGGCATGATCTTAGAATAAACGGGCCGCCCATTTAAAACTGAGATGAGGAGGAATTTCTTCTCTCAGAGGGTTGTAAATCTATGGAATTCGCTGCCTCAGAGAGCTGTGGAAGGTGGGACATTGAATAAATTTAAGACAGAGATAGACAGTTTCTTAAACGATAGGGGGATAAGGGGTTATGGGGAGCGGGCAGGGAAGTGGACCTGAGTTCATGATCAGATTAGCCATGATCGTTTTAAATGGCGGAGCAGGCTTGAGGGGCCGTATGGCCTACTGCTCCTATTTCTTATGTTCCAGTGGGTATTCTCTGTTGGTATTCCCGGTCCCAGTGAGTCTTTCCAGTGGGTGGGTATTCCCTGTCCCAGTGGATATTCACTCACCCAGTGGGTATTCTCTGTCCCAGAGGATGTTCCCTGTCCCAGTGGGTACTCTCTGTCCCAGTGGATATTCCCTGTCCCAGTGGATATTCCCTGGCCCAGTGGGTACTCTCTGTCCCAGTGGATATTTCCTGTCCCAGTGGATATTCCCTGTCCCAGTGGGTGTGCCTGTCCCAGAGAAAGTTCCCTGTCCCAGTGGGTGTTCCCTATCCCAGTGGGTGTTCCCTGTCCCAGTGGATATTCCCTGACCCAGTGGGTGTTCCCGGTCCCAGTCGATATTCCCTGTCCCAGTGGGTACTCTCTGTCCCAGTGGATATTCCCTGTCTACACTGGGTGTTCCCTGTCCCAGTGGGTATTCCCTGTCCCAGAGAAAGTTCCCTGTCCCAGTGGGTGTTCCCTATCCCAGTGGGTGTTCCCTGTCCCAGTGGATATTCCCTGTCCCAGTGGGTGTTCCCGGTCCCAGTCGATATTCCCTGTCCCAGTGGGTACTCTCTGTCCCAGTGGGTATTCCCTGTCCCAGTGGATGTTCCCTGTCCCAGTGGGTATTCCCTGTCCCAGTGGATATTTCCTGTCCCAGTGGGTACTTTCTGTCCCAGTGGGTATTCCCTGTCCCAGTTGGTGGGTTCCCTGTCCCAGTGAATATTTCATGTCCCAGTTGGTGTTCCCTGTCCCAGTGAATATTCCCTGTCCCAGTGGATGTTCCCTGTCCCAGTGAGTATTCCTTGTCCCAGTGGGTGTTCCCTGTCCCAGTGAATATTCCCTGTCCCAGTGGATGTTCCCTGTCCCAGTGGGTGTTCCCTGTCCCAGAGAATGTTCTCTGTCCCAGTGGGTGTTCCCTGTCCCAGTGGGTACTCTCTGTCCCAGTGGATATTCCCTGTCCCAGTGGGTATTCCCTGTCCCAGTGGGTACTCTCTGTCCCAGTGGATATTCCCTGTCCCAGTGGGCAATCCCTGTCCCAGTGGGTACTCTCTGTCCCAGTGGATATTCCCTGTCCCAGTGGGTATTCCCTGTCCCAGTGGGTACTCTCTGTCCCAGTGGGTGTTCCCTGTCCCAGTGGGTATTCCCTGTACCAGTCGGAATTCCCTGTCCCAGTGGATATTCCCTGTACCAGTGGGAATTCCCTGTCCCAGTGGGTATTCCCTGTCCCAGTGGGAATTCCCTGTCCCAGTGGATATTCCCTGTACCAGTGGGAATTCCCTGTCACAGTGGGTGTTCCCTGTCCCAGTGGGTATTCCCTGTCCCAGTGGGTATTCCCTGTCCCAGTGGATGTTCCCTGTCCCAGTGGGTATTCCCTGACTCAGTGGGTATTCCCTGTCCCACTGGATGTTCCCTGTCCCAGTGGGTACTCCCTGTCCCAGTGGATATTCGCTGTCCCAGTGGGTATTCTCTGTCCCAGTGGGTGTTCCCGGTCCCAGTCGATATTCCCTGTCCCAGTGGGTGTTCCCTGTCCCAGTGGGTATTCCCTGTACCAGTGGGAATTCCCTGTCACAGTGGGTGTTCCCTGTCCCAGTGGGTATTCCCTGTACCAGTCGGAATTCCCTGTCCCAGTGGATATTCCATGTACCAGTGGGAATTCCCTGTCCCAGTGGGTATTCCCTGTCCCAGTGGGAATTCCCTGTCCCAGTGGATATTCCCTGTACCAGTGGGTGTTCCCTGTCCCAGTGGGTATTCCCTGTCACAGTGGGTACTCTCTGTCCCAGTGCATATTCCCTGTCCCAGTGGGTATTCCCTGTCCCAGTGGGTGTTCCCTGTCCCAGTGGGTATTCCCTGTACCAGTGGGAATTCCCTGTCCCAGTGGGTGTTCCCTGTCCCAGTGGGTATTCCCTGTACCAGTGGGAATTCCCTGTCCCAGTGGGTGTTCCCTGTCCCAGTGGGTACTCTCTGTCCCAGTGAATATTCTCTGTCCCAGTGGGTATTCCCTGTCCCAGTGGGTGTTCCCTGTCCCAGAGAATGTTCCCTGTCCCAGTGGGTGTTCCCATTCCCAGTGGGTACTCTCTGTCCCAGTGGATATTCCCTGTCCCAGTGGGTATTACCTGTCCCAGTGGGTGTTCCCTGTCCCAGTGGGTACTCTCTATCCCAGTGGATATTCCCTGTCCCAGTGGGCAATTCCTGTCCCAGTGGGTACTCTCTGTCCCAGTGGATATTCCCTGTCCCAGTGGGTACTCTCTGTCCCAGTGGGTATTCCCTGTCCCAGTGGATGTTCCCTGTCCCAGTGGGTATTCCCTGTCCCAGTGGATGTTCCTGTCCCAGTGGGTATTCCCTGTCCCAGTGGGTATTCCCTGTCCTAATGGATGTTCCCTGTCCCAGTGAGTACTCTCTGTCCCAGTGGATATTCCCTGTCCCAGTGGTTATTCCCTGTCCCAGTGGGTATTCCCTGTCCCAGTGGGTATTCCCTGTACCAGTGGGTATTCCCTGTCCCAGTGGATGTTCCCTGTCCCAGTGGGTATTCCCTGTCTCAGTGGGTATTCCCTGTCCCACTGGATGTTCCCTGTCCCAGTGGGTACTCCCTGTCCCAGTGGATATTCGCTGTCCCAGTGAGTATTCTCTGTCCAAGTGGGTGTTCCCGGTCCCAGTCGATATTCCCTGTCCCAGTGGGTGTTCCCTGTCCCAGTGGGTATTCCCTGTACCAGTGGGAATTCCCTGTCCCAGTGGGTGTTCCGTGTCCCAGTGGGTATTCCATGTACCAGTGGGAATTCCCTGTCCCAGTGGATATTCCCTGTACCAGTGGGAATTCCCTGTCCCAATGGGTATTCCCTGTCCCAGTGGGAATTCCCTGTCGCAGTGGATATTCCCTGTACCAGTGGGTGTTCCCTGTCCCAGTGGGTATTCCCTGTCACAGTGGGTACTCTCTGTCCCAGTGCATATTCCCTGTCCCAGTGGGTATTCCCTGTCCCAGTGGGTGTTCCCTGTCCCAGTGGGTACTCTCTGTCCCAGTGAATATTCTCTGTCCCAGTGGGTATTCCCTGTCCCAGAGGGTGTTCCCTGTCCCAGAGAATGTTCCCTGTCCCAGTGGGTGTTCCCTGTCCCAGTGGGTACTCTCTGTCCCAGTGGATATTCCCTGTCCCAGTGGGTATTCCCTGTCCCAGTGGGTGTTCCCTGTCCCAGTGGGTACTCTCTATCCCAGTGGATATTCCCTGTCCCAGTGGGCAATCCCTGTCCCAGTGGGTACTCTCTGTCCCAGTGGATATTCCCTGTCCCAGTGGGTACTCTCTGTCCCAGTGGGTATTCCCTGTCCCAGTGGATGTTCCCTGTCCCAGTGGGTATTCCCTGTCCCAGTGGATGTTCCCTGTCCCAGTGGGTACTCCCTGTCCCAGTGGATATTCGCTGTCCCAGTGGGTATTCCCTGTCCCAGTGGGTGTTCCCTGTCCCAGTGGGTACTCTCTATCCCAGTGGATATTCCCTGTCCCAGTGGGCAATCCCTGTCCCAGTGGGTACTCTCTGTCCCAGTGGATATTCCCTGTCCCAGTGGGTACTCTCTGTCCCAGTGGGTATTCCCTGTCCCAGTGGATGTTCCCTGTCCCAGTGGGTATTCCCTGTCCCACTGGATGTTCCCTGTCCCAGTGGGTACTCCCTGTCCCAGTGGATATTCGCTGTCCCAGTGGGTATTCTCTGTCCCAGTGGGTGTTCCCTGACCCAGTGGATATTCCCTGTCCCAGTGGGTGTTCCCTGTCGCAGTGGGTATTCCCTGTACCAATGGGAATTCCCTATACCAGTGGGTGTTCCCTGTCCCAGTGGGAATTCCCTGTCCCAGTGGATATTCCCTGCACCAGTGGGAATTCCCTGTCCCAGTGGGTGTTCCCTGTCCCAGTCCTGTCCCAGTGAAAATTCCCTGACCCAGTGAATATTCCCTGTCCCAGTGGGTATTCCCTGTCCCAGTGGGTGTTCCCTGTCCCAGAGAATTTTCCCTGTCCCAGTGGATGTTCCCTGTCCCAGTGAATATTCTCTGTCCCAGTGGGTATTCCCTGTCCCAGTGGGTGTTCCCTGTCCCAGAGAATGTTCCCTGTCCCAGTGGGTGTTCCCTGTCCCAGTGGGTACTCTTTGTCCCAGTGGACATTCCCTGTCCCAGTGGGTATTCCCTGTCCCAGAGGGTGTTCCCTGCCGCAGTGGATATTCCCTGTCCCAGTGGATATTCCCTGTCCCAGTGTGTATTCCCTGTCACAGTGGGTACTCTCTGTCCCAGTGGATATTCCCTGTCCCAGTGGGTACTCTCTGTCCCAGTGGATATTCCCTGTCCCAGTGGATGTTCCCTGTTCCAGTGGGTACTCTCTGTCCCAGTAGATATTTCCTGTCCCAGTGGGTACTCTCTGTCCCAGTGGGTATTCCCTGTCCCAGTGTGTACTCTTTGTCCCAGTGGATGTTCCCTGTCCCAGTGGGTATTCCCTGTCCTAGTGGGTACTCTCTGTCCCGGTGGGTATTCCCTGTCCCAGTGGATGTTCCCTGTCCCAGTGGGTATTCCCTGTCCGAGTGGGTACTCTCTGTCCCAGTGGATATTCCCTGTCCCAGTGGGTACTCTCTGTCCCAGTGGATATTCCCTGTCCCAGTGGATATTGCCTGTCCCAGTGGATGTTCCCTGTCCCAGTGGGTACTCCCTGTCGCAGTGGATATTCGCTGTCCCACTGGGTATTCTCTGTCCCAGTGGGTGTTCCCAGTCCCAGTGGATATTCCCTGTCCCAGTGGGTGTTCCCTGTCCCAGTGGGTATTCCCTGTACCAGTGGGAATTCCCTGTGCCAGTGGATATTCCCTGTACCAGTGGGAATTCCCTGTCCCAGTGGATATTCCCTGTACCAGTGGGAATTCCCTGTCCCAGTGGGTGTTCCCTGTCCCAGTGGGTATTCCCTGTCCCAGTGGGAATTCCCTGTCCAAGTGGATATTCCCTGTACCAGTGGGAATTCCCTGTCCCAGTGGGTGTTCCCTGTCCCAGTGAGTATTCTCTGTCCCAGTGGATATTCGCTGTCCCAGTGGGTATTCTCTGTCCCAGTGGGTGTTCCCTGTCCCAGTGGATATTCCCTGTCCCAGTGGGTGTTCCCTGTCCCAGTGGGTATTCCCTGTCCCAGTGGGTGTTCCCTGTCCCAGTGGGTATTCCATGTCACAGTGGGAATTCCCTGTCCCAGTGGATATTCCCTGTCCCAGTGGGAATTCCCTGTCCCAGTGGGTGTTCCCTGTCCCAGTGGGTACTCTCTGTCCCAGTGAATATTCTCTGTCCCAGTGGGTATTCCCTGTCCCAGTGGGTGTTCCCTGTCCCAGAGAATGTTCCCTGTCCCAGTGGGTGTTCCCTGTCCCAGTGGGTACTCTCTGTCCCAGTGGATATTCCCTGTCCCAGTGGGTATTCCCTGTCCCAGTGGGTGTTCCCTGTCCCAGTGGGTACTCTCTATCCCAGTGGATATTCCCTGTCCCAGTGGGCAATCCCTGTCCCAGTGGGTACTCTCTGTCCCAGTGGATATTCCCTGTCCCAGTGGGTACTCTCTGTCCCAGTGGGTATTCCCTGTCCCAGTGGATGTTCCCTGTCCCAGTGGGTATTCCCTGTCCCAGTGGATGTTCCCTGTCCCAGTGGGTACTCCCTGTCCCAGTGGATATTCGCTGTCCCAGTGGGTATTCCCTGTCCCAGTGGGTGTTCCCTGTCCCAGTGGGTACTCTCTATCCCAGTGGATATTCCCTGTCCCAGTGTGTATTCCCTGTCACAGTGGGTACTCTCTGTCCCAGTGGATATTCCCTGTCCCAGTGGGTACTCTCTGTCCCAGTGGATATTCCCTGTCCCAGTGGATGTTCCCTGTTCCAGTGGGTACTCTCTGTCCCAGTAGATATTTCCTGTCCCAGTGGGTACTCTCTGTCCCAGTGGGTATTCCCTGTCCCAGTGTGTACTCTTTGTCCCAGTGGATGTTCCCTGTCCCAGTGGGTATTCCCTGTCCTAGTGGGTACTCTCTGTCCCGGTGGGTATTCCCTGTCCCAGTGGATGTTCCCTGTCCCAGTGGGTATTCCCTGTCCGAGTGGGTACTCTCTGTCCCAGTGGATATTCCCTGTCCCAGTGGGTACTCTCTGTCCCAGTGGATATTCCCTGTCCCAGTGGATATTGCCTGTCCCAGTGGATGTTCCCTGTCCCAGTGGGTACTCCCTGTCGCAGTGGATATTCGCTGTCCCACTGGGTATTCTCTGTCCCAGTGGGTGTTCCCAGTCCCAGTGGATATTCCCTGTCCCAGTGGGTGTTCCCTGTCCCAGTGGGTATTCCCTGTACCAGTGGGAATTCCCTGTGCCAGTGGATATTCCCTGTACCAGTGGGAATTCCCTGTCCCAGTGGATATTCCCTGTACCAGTGGGAATTCCCTGTCCCAGTGGGTGTTCCCTGTCCCAGTGGGTATTCCCTGTCCCAGTGGGAATTCCCTGTCCAAGTGGATATTCCCTGTACCAGTGGGAATTCCCTGTCCCAGTGGGTGTTCCCTGTCCCAGTGAGTATTCTCTGTCCCAGTGGATATTCGCTGTCCCAGTGGGTATTCTCTGTCCCAGTGGGTGTTCCCTGTCCCAGTGGATATTCCCTGTCCCAGTGGGTGTTCCCTGTCCCAGTGGGTATTCCCTGTCCCAGTGGGTGTTCCCTGTCCCAGTGGGTATTCCATGTCACAGTGGGAATTCCCTGTCCCAGTGGATATTCCCTGTCCCAGTGGGAATTCCCTGTCCCAGTGGGTGTTCCCTGTCCCAGTGGGTACTCTCTGTCCCAGTGAATATTCTCTGTCCCAGTGGGTATTCCCTGTCCCAGTGGGTGTTCCCTGTCCCAGAGAATGTTCCCTGTCCCAGTGGGTGTTCCCTGTCCCAGTGGGTACTCTCTGTCCCAGTGGATATTCCCTGTCCCAGTGGGTATTCCCTGTCCCAGTGGGTGTTCCCTGTCCCAGTGGGTACTCTCTATCCCAGTGGATATTCCCTGTCCCAGTGGGCAATCCCTGTCCCAGTGGGTACTCTCTGTCCCAGTGGATATTCCCTGTCCCAGTGGGTACTCTCTGTCCCAGTGGGTATTCCCTGTCCCAGTGGATGTTCCCTGTCCCAGTGGGTATTCCCTGTCCCAGTGGATGTTCCCTGTCCCAGTGGGTACTCCCTGTCCCAGTGGATATTCGCTGTCCCAGTGGGTATTCCCTGTCCCAGTGGGTGTTCCCGGTCCCAGTGGGTACTCTCTATCCCAGTGGATATTCCCTGTCCCAGTGGGCAATCCCTGTCCCAGTGGGTACTCTCTGTCCCAGTGGATATTCCCTGTCCCAGTGGGTACTCTCTGTCCCAGTGGGTATTCCCTGTCCCAGTGGATGTTCCCTGTCCCAGTGGGTATTCCCTGTCCCACTGGATGTTCCCTGTCCCAGTGGGTACTCCCTGTCCCAGTGGATATTCGCTGTCCCAGTGGGTATTCTCTGTCCCAGTGGGTGTTCCCTGACCCAGTGGATATTCCCTGTCCCAGTGGGTGTTCCCTGTCCCAGTGGGTATTCCCTGTACCAATGGGAATTCCCTATACCAGTGGGTGTTCCCTGTCCCAGTGGGAATTCCCTGTCCCAGTGGATATTCCCTGCACCAGTGGGAATTCCCTGTCCCAGTGGGTGTTCCCTGTCCCAGTGGGTATTCCCTGTCCCAGTGAAAATTCCCTGACCCAGTGAATATTCCCTGTCCCAGTGGGTATTCCCTGTCCCAGTGGGTGTTCCCTGTCCCAGAGAATTTTCCCTGTCCCAGTGGATGTTCCCTGTCCCAGTGAATATTCTCTGTCCCAGTGGGTATTCCCTGTCCCAGTGGGTGTTCCCTGTCCCAGAGAATGTTCCCTGTCCCAGTGGGTGTTCCCTGTCCCAGTGGGTACTCTCTGTCCCAGTGGACATTCCCTGTCCCAGTGGGTATTCCCTGTCCCAGAGGGTGTTCCCTGCCGCAGTGGATATTCCCTGTCCCAGTGGATATTCCCTGTCCCAGTGTGTATTCCCTGTCACAGTGGGTACTCTCTGTCCCAGTGGATATTCCCTGTCCCAGTGGGTACTCTCTGTCCCAGTGGATATTCCCTGTCCCAGTGGATGTTCCCTGTTCCAGTGGGTACTCTCTGTCCCAGTAGATATTTCCTGTCCCAGTGGGTACTCTCTGTCCCAGTGGGTATTCCCTGTCCCAGTGTGTACTCTTTGTCCCAGTGGATGTTCCCTGTCCCAGTGGGTATTCCCTGTCCTAGTGGGTACTCTCTGTCCCGGTGGGTATTCCCTGTCCCAGTGGATGTTCCCTGTCCCAGTGGGTATTCCCTGTCCGAGTGGGTACTCTCTGTCCCAGTGGATATTCTCTGTCCCAGTGGGTACTCTCTGTCCCAGTGGATATTCCCTGTCCCAGTGGATATTGCCTGTCCCAGTGGATGTTCCCTGTCCCAGTGGGTACTCCCTGTCGCAGTGGATATTCGCTGTCCCACTGGGTATTCTCTGTCCCAGTGGGTGTTCCCAGTCCCAATGGATATTCCCTGTCCCAGTGGGTGTTCCCTGTCCCAGTGGGTATTCCCTGTACCAGTGGGAATTCCCTGTGCCAGTGGATATTCCCTGTACCAGTGGGAATTCCCTGTCCCAGTGGATATTCCCTGTACCAGTGGGAATTCCCTGTCCCAGTGGGTGTTCCCTGTCCCAGTGGGTATTCCCTGTCCCAGTGGGAATTCCCTGTCCAAGTGGATATTCCCTGTACCAGTGGGAATTCCCTGTCCCAGTGGGTGTTCCCTGTCCCAGTGGGTATTCCCTGTTCCAGTGGGTGTTCCCTGTCCCAGTGAGTATTCTCTGTCCCAGTGGATATTCGCTGTCCCAGTGGGTATTCTCTGTCCCAGTGGGTGTTCCCTGTCCCAGTGGATATTCCCTGTCCCAGTGGGTGTTCCCTGTCCCAGTGGGTATTCCCTGTCCCAGTGGGTGTTCCCTGTCCCAGTGGGTATTCCATGTCACAGTGGGAATTCCCTGTCCCAGTGGATATTCCCTGTCCCAGTGGGAATTCCCTGTCCCAGTGGGTGTTCCCTGTCCCAGTGGGTATTCCCTGTTCCAGTGGGTGTTCCCTGTCCCAGTGGGTATTCTCTGTCTCAGTGAAAATTCCCTGTCCCAGTGAAAATTCCCTGTCCCAGTGGATGTTCCCTGTCCCAGTGAGTATTCCCTGTCCCAGTGGGCGTTCCCTGTCCCAGTGAATATTGCCTGTCCCAGTGGATGTTCCCTGTCCCAGTGTGAATTCCCTGTCCCAATGGGTATTCCCTGTCCCAGTGGGTACTCTCTGTCCCAGTGGATATTCCCTGTCCCAGTGGGTATTCCCTGTCGCAGTGGGTACTCTCTGTCCCAGTGGATATTCCCTGTCCCAGTGGGTACTCTCTGTCCCAGTGGGTATTCCCTGTCCCAGTGGATGTTCCCTGTCCCAGTGGGTATTCCCTGTCCCAGTGGATGTTCCCTGTCCCAGTGGGTATTCCCTGTCCCAGTGGGTACTCTCTATCCCAGTGGATATTCCCTGTCCCAGTGGGCAATCCCTGTCCCAGTGGGTACTCTCTGTCCCAGTGGGTATTCCCTGTCCCAGTGGATGTTCCCTGTCCCAGTGGATGTTCCCTGTCCCAGTGGATGTTCCCTGTCCCAGTGGGTATTCCCTGTCCCACTGGATGTTCCCTGTCCCAGTGAATATTCCCTGTCCTAGTGGGTATTCCCTGTCCCAGTGGGTGTTCCCTGTCCCAGTGGATATTCCCTGTCTCAGTGGATATTCTCTGTCCCAGTGAATATTCCCTGTCCCAGTGGATGTTCCCTGTCCCAGTGAATATTCTCTGTCACAGTCGGTACTCTCTGTCCCAGTGGATATTCCCTGTCCCAGTGGGTACTCTCTGTCCCAGTGGGTATTCCCTGTCGCAGTGGATGTTCCCTGTCCCAGTGGGTACTCCCTGTCCCAGTGGATATTCCCTGTCCCAGTGCATGTTCCCTGTCCCAGTGAATATTCTCTGTCCCAGTGGGTATTCCCTGTCCCAGTGGGTGTTCCCTGTCCCAGAGAATGTTCCATGTCCCAGTGGGTGTTCCCTGTCCCAGTGGGTACTCTCTGTCCCAGTGGACATTCCCTGTTCCAGTGGGTATTCCCTGTCCCAGAGGGTGGTCCCTGCCCCAGTGGATATTCCCTGTCCCAGTGGGTATTCCCTGTCCCAGTGGGTATTCCCTGTCACAGTGGGTACTCTCTGTCCCAGTGGATATTCCCTGTCCCAGTGGGTACTCTCTGTCCCAGTGGGTATTCTCTGTCCCAGTGGATGTTCCCTGTTCCAGTGGGTACTCTCTGTCCCAGTGGATATTCCCTGTCCCAGTGGGTACTCTCTGTCCCAGTGGGTATACCCTGTCCCAGTGGGTACTCTCTGTCCCAGTGGATATTCCCTGTCCCAGTGGATGTTCCCTGTCCCAGTGGATATTCCATGTCCCAGTGGGTACTCTCTGTCCCGGTGGGTATTCCCTGTCCCAGTGGATGTTCCCTGTCCCAGTAGGTATTCCCTGTCCCAGTGGGTACTCTCTGTCCCAGTGGATATTCCATGTCCCAGTGGGTACTCTCTGTCCCAGTGGGTATTCCCTGTCCCAGTGGATATTCCCTGTCCCAGTGGGTATTCCCTGTCCCAGTGGGTACTCTCTGTCCCAGTGGATATTCCCTGTCCCAGTGGGTACTCTCTGTCCCAGTGGGTATTCCCTGTCCCAGTGGGTACTCTCTGTCCCAGTGGGTATTCCCTGTCCCAGTGGATGTTCCCTGTCCCAGTGGGTATTCCGTGTCCCAGTGCGTACTCTCTGTCCCAGTGGATATTCCCTGTTCCAGTGGGTACTCTCTGTCCCAATGTGTATTCCCTGTCCCAGTGGATATTCCCTGTCCCAGTGGGTACTTCCTGTCCCAGTGGGTATACCCTGTCCCAGTGGATATTCCCGGTCCCAGTGGATGTTCCCTGTCCCAGTGGGTGTTCCTCGTCCCAGTGGATATCCCCTGTCCCAGTGAGTATTCCCTGTCCCAGTGGGTGTTCCCTGTCCCAGTGGGTATTCCCTGTCTCAGTGGGTATTCCCTGTCCCAATGGATATTCCCTGTCTCAGTGGGTGTTCCCTGTCCCAGTGAATATTCCCTGTCCCAGTGGATATTCCCTGTACCAGTGGGAATTCCCTGTCCCAGTGGGTGTTCCCTGTCCCAGTGGGTATTCCCTGTTCCAGTGGGTGTTCCCTGTCCCAGTGAGTATTCTCTGTCCCAGTGAAAATTCCCTGTCCCAGTGAATATTCCCTGTCCCAGTGGATGTTCCCTGTCCCAGTGAGTATTCCTTGTCCCAATGGGCCTTCCCTGTCCCAGTGGATATTCTCTGTCCCAGTGGGTATTCTCTGTCCCAGTGGGTGTTCCCTGTCCCAGGAGATATTCCCTGTCCCAGTGGGTGTTCCCTGTCCCAGTGGGTATTCCCTGTACCAGTGGGAATTCCCTGTCCCAGTGGATATTCCCTCTCCCAGTGGGAATTCCCTGTCCCAGTGGATATTCCCTGTACCAGTGGGAATTCCCTGTCCCAGTGGGTATTCCCTGTCCCAGTGGGTATTCCCTGTCCCAGTGGGAATTCCCTGTCCCAGTGGATATTCCCTGTCCCAGTGGGTGTTCCCTGTCCCAGTGGGTGTTCCCTGTCCCAGTGGATATTCCCTGTCCCAGTGGGTATTCCCTGTCCCAGTGGGTACTCTCTGTCCCAGTGGATATTCCCTGTCCCAGTGGGTACTCTCTGTCCCATCGGGTATTCCCTGTCCCAGTGGATGTTCCCTGTCCCAGTGAGTATTCCTTGTCCCAATGGGCCTTCCCTGTCCCAGTGGATATTCTCTGTCCCAGTGGGTATTCTCTGTCCCAGTGGGTGTTCCCTGTCCCAGGAGATATTCCCTGTCCCAGTGGGTGTTCCCTGTCCCAGTGGGTATTCCCTGTACCAGTGGGAATTCCCTGTCCCAGTGGATATTCCCTCTCCCAGTGGGTACTCTCTGTCCCAATGTGTATTCCCTGTCCCAGTGGATATTCCCTGTCCCAGTGGGTACTTCCTGTCCCAGTGGGTATACCCTGTCCCAGTGGATATTCCCGGTCCCAGTGGATGTTCCCTGTCCCAGTGGGTGTTCCTCGTCCCAGTGGATATCCCCTGTCCCAGTGAGTATTCCCTGTCCCAGTGGGTGTTCCCTGTCCCAGTGGGTATTCCCTGTCTCAGTGGGTATTCCCTGTCCCAATGGATATTCCCTGTCTCAGTGGGTGTTCCCTGTCCCAGTGAATATTCCCTGTCCCAGTGGATATTCCCTGTACCAGTGGGAATTCCCTGTCCCAGTGGGTGTTCCCTGTCCCAGTGGGTATTCCCTGTTCCAGTGGGTGTTCCCTGTCCCAGTGAGTATTCTCTGTCCCAGTGAAAATTCCCTGTCCCAGTGAATATTCCCTGTCCCAGTGGATGTTCCCTGTCCCAGTGAGTATTCCTTGTCCCAATGGGCCTTCCCTGTCCCAGTGGATATTCTCTGTCCCAGTGGGTATTCTCTGTCCCAGTGGGTGTTCCCTGTCCCAGGAGATATTCCCTGTCCCAGTGGGTGTTCCCTGTCCCAGTGGGTATTCCCTGTACCAGTGGGAATTCCCTGTCCCAGTGGATATTCCCTCTCCCAGTGGGTATTCTCTGTCCCAGTGGGTGTTCCCTGTCCCAGTGGATATTCCCTGTCCCAGTGGGTGTTCCCTGTCCCAGTGGGTATTCCCTGTCCCAGTGGGTGTTCCCTGTCCCAGTGGGTATTCCATGTCACAGTGGGAATTCCCTGTCCCAGTGGATATTCCCTGTCCCAGTGGGAATTCCCTGTCCCAGTGGGTGTTCCCTGTCCCAGTGGGTACTCTCTGTCCCAGTGAATATTCTCTGTCCCAGTGGGTATTCCCTGTCCCAGTGGGTGTTCCCTGTCCCAGAGAATGTTCCCTGTCCCAGTGGGTGTTCCCTGTCCCAGTGGGTACTCTCTGTCCCAGTGGATATTCCCTGTCCCAGTGGGTATTCCCTGTCCCAGTGGGTGTTCCCTGTCCCAGTGGGTACTCTCTATCCCAGTGGATATTCCCTGTCCCAGTGGGCAATCCCTGTCCCAGTGGGTACTCTCTGTCCCAGTGGATATTCCCTGTCCCAGTGGGTACTCTCTGTCCCAGTGGGTATTCCCTGTCCCAGTGGATGTTCCCTGTCCCAGTGGGTATTCCCTGTCCCAGTGGATGTTCCCTGTCCCAGTGGGTACTCCCTGTCCCAGTGGATATTCGCTGTCCCAGTGGGTATTCCCTGTCCCAGTGGGTGTTCCCGGTCCCAGTGGGTACTCTCTATCCCAGTGGATATTCCCTGTCCCAGTGGGCAATCCCTGTCCCAGTGGGTACTCTCTGTCCCAGTGGATATTCCCTGTCCCAGTGGGTACTCTCTGTCCCAGTGGGTATTCCCTGTCCCAGTGGATGTTCCCTGTCCCAGTGGGTATTCCCTGTCCCACTGGATGTTCCCTGTCCCAGTGGGTACTCCCTGTCCCAGTGGATATTCGCTGTCCCAGTGGGTATTCTCTGTCCCAGTGGGTGTTCCCTGACCCAGTGGATATTCCCTGTCCCAGTGGGTGTTCCCTGTCCCAGTGGGTATTCCCTGTACCAATGGGAATTCCCTATACCAGTGGGTGTTCCCTGTCCCAGTGGGAATTCCCTGTCCCAGTGGATATTCCCTGCACCAGTGGGAATTCCCTGTCCCAGTGGGTGTTCCCTGTCCCAGTGGGTATTCCCTGTCCCAGTGAAAATTCCCTGACCCAGTGAATATTCCCTGTCCCAGTGGGTATTCCCTGTCCCAGTGGGTGTTCCCTGTCCCAGAGAATTTTCCCTGTCCCAGTGGATGTTCCCTGTCCCAGTGAATATTCTCTGTCCCAGTGGGTATTCCCTGTCCCAGTGGGTGTTCCCTGTCCCAGAGAATGTTCCCTGTCCCAGTGGGTGTTCCCTGTCCCAGTGGGTACTCTCTGTCCCAGTGGACATTCCCTGTCCCAGTGGGTATTCCCTGTCCCAGACGGTGTTCCCTGCCGCAGTGGATATTCCCTGTCCCAGTGGATATTCCCTGTCCCAGTGTGTATTCCCTGTCACAGTGGGTACTCTCTGTCCCAGTGGATATTCCCTGTCCCAGTGGGTACTCTCTGTCCCAGTGGATATTCCCTGTCCCAGTGGATGTTCCCTGTTCCAGTGGGTACTCTCTGTCCCAGTAGATATTTCCTGTCCCAGTGGGTACTCTCTGTCCCAGTGGGTATTCCCTGTCCCAGTGTGTACTCTTTGTCCCAGTGGATGTTCCCTGTCCCAGTGGGTATTCCCTGTCCTAGTGGGTACTCTCTGTCCCGGTGGGTATTCCCTGTCCCAGTGGATGTTCCCTGTCCCAGTGGGTATTCCCTGTCCGAGTGGGTACTCTCTGTCCCAGTGGATATTCTCTGTCCCAGTGGGTACTCTCTGTCCCAGTGGATATTCCCTGTCCCAGTGGATATTGCCTGTCCCAGTGGATGTTCCCTGTCCCAGTGGGTACTCCCTGTCGCAGTGGATATTCGCTGTCCCACTGGGTATTCTCTGTCCCAGTGGGTGTTCCCAGTCCCAATGGATATTCCCTGTCCCAGTGGGTGTTCCCTGTCCCAGTGGGTATTCCCTGTACCAGTGGGAATTCCCTGTGCCAGTGGATATTCCCTGTACCAGTGGGAATTCCCTGTCCCAGTGGATATTCCCTGTACCAGTGGGAATTCCCTGTCCCAGTGGGTGTTCCCTGTCCCAGTGGGTATTCCCTGTCCCAGTGGGAATTCCCTGTCCAAGTGGATATTCCCTGTACCAGTGGGAATTCCCTGTCCCAGTGGGTGTTCCCTGTCCCAGTGGGTATTCCCTGTTCCAGTGGGTGTTCCCTGTCCCAGTGAGTATTCTCTGTCCCAGTGGATATTCGCTGTCCCAGTGGGTATTCTCTGTCCCAGTGGGTGTTCCCTGTCCCAGTGGATATTCCCTGTCCCAGTGGGTGTTCCCTGTCCCAGTGGGTATTCCCTGTCCCAGTGGGTGTTCCCTGTCCCAGTGGGTATTCCATGTCACAGTGGGAATTCCCTGTCCCAGTGGATATTCCCTGTCCCAGTGGGAATTCCCTGTCCCAGTGGGTGTTCCCTGTCCCAGTGGGTATTCCCTGTTCCAGTGGGTGTTCCCTGTCCCAGTGGGTATTCTCTGTCTCAGTGAAAATTCCCTGTCCCAGTGAAAATTCCCTGTCCCAGTGGATGTTCCCTGTCCCAGTGAGTATTCCCTGTCCCAGTGGGCGTTCCCTGTCCCAGTGAATATTGCCTGTCCCAGTGGATGTTCCCTGTCCCAGTGTGAATTCCCTGTCCCAATGGGTATTCCCTGTCCCAGTGGGTACTCTCTGTCCCAGTGGATATTCCCTGTCCCAGTGGGTATTCCCTGTCGCAGTGGGTACTCTCTGTCCCAGTGGATATTCCCTGTCCCAGTGGGTACTCTCTGTCCCAGTGGGTATTCCCTGTCCCAGTGGATGTTCCCTGTCCCAGTGGGTATTCCCTGTCCCAGTGGATGTTCCCTGTCCCAGTGGGTATTCCCTGTCCCAGTGGGTACTCTCTATCCCAGTGGATATTCCCTGTCCCAGTGGGCAATCCCTGTCCCAGTGGGTACTCTCTGTCCCAGTGGGTATTCCCTGTCCCAGTGGATGTTCCCTGTCCCAGTGGATGTTCCCTGTCCCAGTGGATGTTCCCTGTCCCAGTGGGTATTCCCTGTCCCACTGGATGTTCCCTGTCCCAGTGAATATTCCCTGTCCTAGTGGGTATTCCCTGTCCCAGTGGGTGTTCCCTGTCCCAGTGGATATTCCCTGTCTCAGTGGATATTCTCTGTCCCAGTGAATATTCCCTGTCCCAGTGGATGTTCCCTGTCCCAGTGAATATTCTCTGTCACAGTCGGTACTCTCTGTCCCAGTGGATATTCCCTGTCCCAGTGGGTACTCTCTGTCCCAGTGGGTATTCCCTGTCGCAGTGGATGTTCCCTGTCCCAGTGGGTACTCCCTGTCCCAGTGGATATTCCCTGTCCCAGTGCATGTTCCCTGTCCCAGTGAATATTCTCTGTCCCAGTGGGTATTCCCTGTCCCAGTGGGTGTTCCCTGTCCCAGAGAATGTTCCATGTCCCAGTGGGTGTTCCCTGTCCCAGTGGGTACTCTCTGTCCCAGTGGACATTCCCTGTTCCAGTGGGTATTCCCTGTCCCAGAGGGTGGTCCCTGCCCCAGTGGATATTCCCTGTCCCAGTGGGTATTCCCTGTCCCAGTGGGTATTCCCTGTCACAGTGGGTACTCTCTGTCCCAGTGGATATTCCCTGTCCCAGTGGGTACTCTCTGTCCCAGTGGGTATTCTCTGTCCCAGTGGATGTTCCCTGTTCCAGTGGGTACTCTCTGTCCCAGTGGATATTCCCTGTCCCAGTGGGTACTCTCTGTCCCAGTGGGTATACCCTGTCCCAGTGGGTACTCTCTGTCCCAGTGGATATTCCCTGTCCCAGTGGATGTTCCCTGTCCCAGTGGATATTCCATGTCCCAGTGGGTACTCTCTGTCCCGGTGGGTATTCCCTGTCCCAGTGGATGTTCCCTGTCCCAGTAGGTATTCCCTGTCCCAGTGGGTACTCTCTGTCCCAGTGGATATTCCATGTCCCAGTGGGTACTCTCTGTCCCAGTGGGTATTCCCTGTCCCAGTGGATATTCCCTGTCCCAGTGGGTATTCCCTGTCCCAGTGGGTACTCTCTGTCCCAGTGGATATTCCCTGTCCCAGTGGGTACTCTCTGTCCCAGTGGGTATTCCCTGTCCCAGTGGGTACTCTCTGTCCCAGTGGGTATTCCCTGTCCCAGTGGATGTTCCCTGTCCCAGTGGGTATTCCGTGTCCCAGTGCGTACTCTCTGTCCCAGTGGATATTCCCTGTTCCAGTGGGTACTCTCTGTCCCAATGTGTATTCCCTGTCCCAGTGGATATTCCCTGTCCCAGTGGGTACTTCCTGTCCCAGTGGGTATACCCTGTCCCAGTGGATATTCCCGGTCCCAGTGGATGTTCCCTGTCCCAGTGGGTGTTCCTCGTCCCAGTGGATATCCCCTGTCCCAGTGAGTATTCCCTGTCCCAGTGGGTGTTCCCTGTCCCAGTGGGTATTCCCTGTCTCAGTGGGTATTCCCTGTCCCAATGGATATTCCCTGTCTCAGTGGGTGTTCCCTGTCCCAGTGAATATTCCCTGTCCCAGTGGATATTCCCTGTACCAGTGGGAATTCCCTGTCCCAGTGGGTGTTCCCTGTCCCAGTGGGTATTCCCTGTTCCAGTGGGTGTTCCCTGTCCCAGTGAGTATTCTCTGTCCCAGTGAAAATTCCCTGTCCCAGTGAATATTCCCTGTCCCAGTGGATGTTCCCTGTCCCAGTGAGTATTCCTTGTCCCAATGGGCCTTCCCTGTCCCAGTGGATATTCTCTGTCCCAGTGGGTATTCTCTGTCCCAGTGGGTGTTCCCTGTCCCAGGAGATATTCCCTGTCCCAGTGGGTGTTCCCTGTCCCAGTGGGTATTCCCTGTACCAGTGGGAATTCCCTGTCCCAGTGGATATTCCCTCTCCCAGTGGGAATTCCCTGTCCCAGTGGATATTCCCTGTACCAGTGGGAATTCCCTGTCCCAGTGGGTATTCCCTGTCCCAGTGGGTATTCCCTGTCTCAGTGGGAATTCCCTGTCCCAGTGGATATTCCCTGTCCCAGTGGGTGTTCCCTGTCCCAGTGGGTGTTCCCTGTCCCAGTGGATATTCCCTGTCCCAGTGGGTATTCCCTGTCCCAGTGGGTACTCTCTGTCCCAGTGGATATTCCCTGTCCCAGTGGGTACTCTCTGTCCCATCGGGTATTCCCTGTCCCAGTGGATGTTCCCTGTCCCAGTGAGTATTCCTTGTCCCAATGGGCCTTCCCTGTCCCAGTGGATATTCTCTGTCCCAGTGGGTATTCTCTGTCCCAGTGGGTGTTCCCTGTCCCAGGAGATATTCCCTGTCCCAGTGGGTGTTCCCTGTCCCAGTGGGTATTCCCTGTACCAGTGGGAATTCCCTGTCCCAGTGGATATTCCCTCTCCCAGTGGGTACTCTCTGTCCCAATGTGTATTCCCTGTCCCAGTGGATATTCCCTGTCCCAGTGGGTACTTCCTGTCCCAGTGGGTATACCCTGTCCCAGTGGATATTCCCGGTCCCAGTGGATGTTCCCTGTCCCAGTGGGTGTTCCTCGTCCCAGTGGATATCCCCTGTCCCAGTGAGTATTCCCTGTCCCAGTGGGTGTTCCCTGTCCCAGTGGGTATTCCCTGTCTCAGTGGGTATTCCCTGTCCCAATGGATATTCCCTGTCTCAGTGGGTGTTCCCTGTCCCAGTGAATATTCCCTGTCCAAGTGGATATTCCCTGTACCAGTGGGAATTCCCTGTCCCAGTGGGTGTTCCCTGTCCCAGTGGGTATTCCCTGTTCCAGTGGGTGTTCCCTGTCCCAGTGAGTATTCTCTGTCCCAGTGAAAATTCCCTGTCCCAGTGAATATTCCCTGTCCCAGTGGATGTTCCCTGTCCCAGTGAGTATTCCTTGTCCCAATGGGCCTTCCCTGTCCCAGTGGATATTCTCTGTCCCAGTGGGTATTCTCTGTCCCAGTGGGTGTTCCCTGTCCCAGGAGATATTCCCTGTCCCAGTGGGTGTTCCCTGTCCCAGTGGGTATTCCCTGTACCAGTGGGAATTCCCTGTCCCAGTGGATATTCCCTCTCCCAGTGGGAATTCCCTGTCCCAGTGGATATTCCCTGTACCAGTGGGAATTCCCTGTCCCAGTGGGTATTCCCTGTCCCAGTGGGTATTCCCTGTCCCAGTGGGAATTCCCTGTCCCAGTGGATGTTCCCTGTCCCAGTGGGTGTTCCCTGTCCCAGTGGGTATTCCCTGTTCCAGTGGGTGTTCCCTGTCCCAGTGGGTATTCTCTGTCTCAGTGAAAATTCCCTGTCCCAGTGAATATTCCCTGTCCCAGTGGATGTTCCCTGTTCCAGTGAGTATTCCCTGTCCCAGTGGGCGTTCCCTGTCCCAGTGAATATTCTCTGTCCCAGTGGG
Organism: Pristiophorus japonicus; assembly: GCF_044704955.1. Classification (NCBI taxonomy): domain Eukaryota; kingdom Metazoa; phylum Chordata; class Chondrichthyes; family Pristiophoridae; genus Pristiophorus; species Pristiophorus japonicus. Next base: position 248,914,518 of record NC_091983.1, read on the forward strand.
TATTCCCTGTCCCAGTGGGTGTTCCCTGTCCCAGAGAACGTTCCCTGTCCCAGTGGGTGTTCCCTGTCCCAGTGGGTACTCTCTGTCCCAGCGGACATTCCCTGTCCCAGTGGGTATTCCCTGTCCCAGTGGGTGTTCCCTGTCCCAGTGGATATTCCCTGTCCCAGTGGGTATTCCCTGTCCCAGTGGGTACTCTCTGTCCCAGTGGATATTCCCTGTCCCAGTGGGTACTCTCTGTCCCATCGGGTATTCCCTGTCCCAGTGGATGTTCCCTGTCCCAGTGGGTACTCTCTATCCCAGTGTGTATTCCCTGTCCCAGTGAATATTCCCTGTCCCAATGGATGTTCCCTGTCCCAGTGAGTATTCCCTGTCCCAGTGGGCGTTCACTGTCCCAGTGAATATTCCCTGTCCCAGTGGATGTTCCCTGTCTCAGTGGGTATTCCCTGTCCCAATGGATATTCCCTGTCCCAGTGGGTGTTCCCTGTCCCAGTGAATATTCCCTGTCCCAGTGGATATTCCCTGTACCAGTGGGAATTCCCTGTCCCAGTGGGTGTTCCCTGTCCCAGTGGGTATTCCCTGTTCCAGTGGGTGTTCCCTGTCCCAGTGAGTATTCTCTGTCCCAGTGAAAATTCCCTGTCCCAGTGAATATTCCCTGTCCCAGTGGATGTTCCCTGTCCCAGTGAGTATTCCCTGTCCCAGTGGGCCTTCCCTGTCCCAGTGGATATTCTCTGTCCCAGTGGGTATTCTCTGTCCCAGTGGGTGTTCCCTGTCCCAGTGGATATTCCCTGTCCCAGTGGGTGTTCCCTGTCCCAGTGGGTATTCCCTGTACCAGTGGGAATTCCCTGTCCCAGTGGATATTCCCTCTCCCAGTGGGAATTCCCTGTCCCAGTGGATATTGCCTGTACCAGTGGGAATTCCCTGTCCCAGTGGGTGTTCCCTGTCCCAGTGGGTATTCCCTGTCCCAGTGGGAATTCCCTGTCCCAGTGGATATTCCCTGTCCCAGTGGGTGTTCCCTGTCCCAGTGGGTGTTCCCTGTCCCAGTAGTAATTCCCTGTTCCAGTGGGTGTTCCCTGTCCCAGTGGGTATTCTCTGTCTCAGTGAAAATTCCCTGTCCCAGTGAATATTCCCTGTCCCAGTGGGCGTTCCCTGTCCCAGTGAATATTCTCTGTCCCAGTGGGTATTCCCTGTCCCAGTGGGTATTCCCTGTCCCAGTGGGTGTTCCCTGTCCCAGTGGATATTCCCTGTCCCAGTGGGTATTCCCTGTCCCAGTGGGTACTCTCTGTCCCAGTGGATATTCCCGGTCCCAGTGGGTACTCTCTGTCCCATCGGGTATTCCCTGTCCCAGTGGATGTTCCCTGTCCCAGTGGGTACTCTCTATCCCAGTGTGTATTCCCTGTCCCAGTGAATATTCCCTGTCCCAATGGATGTTCCCTGTCCCAGTGAGTATTCCCTGTCCCAGTGGGCGTTCCCTGTCCCAGTGAATATTCCCTGTCCCAGTGGATGTTCCCTGTCCCAGTGGATATTCTCTGTCCCAGTGGGTGTTCCCTGTCCCAGTGGATATTCCCTGTCCCAGTGGGTATTCCCTGTACCAGTGGGAATTCCCTGTCCCAGTGGACATTCCCTGTCCCAGTGGGTATTCCCTGTCCCAGTGGATATTCCCTGTCCCAGTGGGTATTCCCTGTCACAGTGGGTACTCTCTGTCCCAGTGGATATTCCCTGTCACAGTGGGTACTCTCTGTCCCAGTGGGTATTCCCTGTCCCAGTGGATGTTCCCTGTCCCAGTGGGTACTCTCTGTCCCAGTGGATATTCCCTGTCCCAGTGGGTACTCTCTGACCCAGTGGGTATTCCCTGTCCCAGTGGATGTTCCCTGTCCCAGTGGGTATTCCCTGTCCCAGTGGGTACTCTCTGTCCCAGTGGGTATTCCCTGTCCCAGTGGGTACTCTCTGTCCCAGTGGATATTCCCTGTCCCAGTGGATGTTCCCTGTCCCAGTGGGTATTCCCTGTCCCAGTGGGTACTCTCTATCCCAGTGGGTATTCCCTGTCCCAGTGGATGTTCCCTGTCCCAGTGGGTATTCCCTGTCACAGTCGGTACTCTCTGTCCCAGTGGATATTCCCTGTCCCAGTGGATGTTCCCTGTCCCAGTGAATATTCCCTATCCCCGGTGGATGTTCCCTGTCCTAGTGAATATTCTCTGTCCCAGTGGATATTCCCTGTCCCAGTGCATGTTCCCTGTCCCAGTGAATATTCTCTGTCCCAGTGGGTATTCCCTGTCCCAGTGGGTGTTCCCTGTCCCAGAGAATGTTCCATGTCCCAGTGGGTGTTCCCTGTCCCAGTGGGTACTCTCTGTCCCAGTGGACATTCCCTGTCCCAGTGGGTATTCCCTGTCCCAGAGGGTGTTCCCTGCCCCAGTGGATATTCCCTGTCCCAGTGGGTATTCCTGTCCAAGTGGGTATTCCCTGTCACAGTGGGTACTCTCTGTCCCAGTGGATATTCCCTGTCCCAGTGGGTACTCTCTGTCCCAGTGGGTATTCCCTGTCCCAGTGGATGTTCCCTGTTCCAGTGGGTACTCTCTGTCCCAGTGGTTATTCCCTGTCCCAGTGGGTACTCTCTGTCCCAGTGGGTATTCCCTGTCCCAGTGGGTACTCTCTGTCCCAGTGGATATTCCCTGTCCCAGTGGATGTTCCCTGTCCCAGTGGATATTCCATGTCCCAGTGGGTACTCTCTGTCCCGGTGGGTATTCCCTGTCCCAGTGGATGTTCCCTGTCCCAGTGGGTATTCCCTGTCCCAGTGGGTACTCTCTGTCCCAGTGGATATTCCCTGTCCCAGTGGGTACTCTCTGTCCCAGTGGGTATTCCCTGTCCCAGTGGATATTCCCGGTCCCAGTGGGCATTCCCTGTCCCAGTGGGTACTCTCTGTCCCAGTGGATATACCCTGTCCCAGTGTGTACTCTCTGTCCCAGTGGGTATTCCCTGTCCCAGTGGATGTTCCCTGTCCCATTGGGTACTCTCTGTCCCAGTGGATATTCCCTGTCCCAGTGGGTACTCTCTGTCCCAGTGGGTATTCGCTGTCCCAGTGGGTACTCTCTGTCCCAGTGGGTATTCCCTTTCCCAGTGGATGTTCCCTGTCCCAGTGGGTATTCCGTGTCCCAGTGCGTTCTCTCTGTCCCAGTGGATATTCCCTGTTCCAGTGGGTACTCTCTGTCCCAATGGGTATTCCCTGTCCCAGTGGATATTCCCTGTCCCAGTGGGTACTCCCTGTCCCAGTGCGTGTTCCCTGTCTCAGTGGGTATTCCCTGTCCCAGTGGATGTTCCCTGTCCCAGTGGGTATTCCCTGTCCCAGTGGGTGTTCCCTGTCCCAGTGGATATTCCCTGTCTCAGTGGATATTCTCTGTCCCAGTGAATATTCCCTGTCCCAGTGGATGTTCCCTGTCCCAGTGAATATTCTCTGTCCCAGTGGGTGTTCCCTGTCCCAGTGGGTGTTCCCTGTCCCAGTGGGTACTCTCTGTCCCAGTGGACATTCCCTGTCCCAGTGGATATTCCCTGTCCCAGTGGGTATTCCCTGTCCCAGTGGATGTTCCCTGTCCCAGTGGGTGTTCCCTGTCCCAGTGGATATTCCCTGTCTCAGTGGATATTCTCTGTCCCAGTGAATATTCCCTGTCCCAGTGGATGTTCCCTGTCCCAGTGAATATTCCCTGTCCCAGTGGATGTTCCCTGTCCCAGTGGATATTCTCTGTCCCAGTGGGTGTTCCCTGTCCCAGTGGATATTCCCTGTCCCAGTGGGTATTCCCTGTACCAGTGGGAATTCCCTGTCCCAGTGGATATTCCCTGTACCAGTGGGAATTCCCTGTCCTGGTGGATATTCCCTGTACCAGTGGGTATTCCCTGTACCAGTGGGAATTCCCTGTCCCAGTGGATATTTCCTGTACCAGTGGGAATTCCCTGTCCCGGTGGATATTCCCTGTACCAATGGGAATTCCCTGTCCCAGTGGGTGTTCCCTGTCCCAGTGGGTATTCCCTGTCCCAGTGGGAATTCCCTGTCCCAGTGGATATTCCCTGTACCAGTGGGAAATCCCTGTCCCAGTGGGTATTCCCTGTCTCAGTGGGTATTCACTGTTCCAGTGGGTGTTCCCTGTCCCAGTGGGCAGTCTCTGTTCCAGTGAAAATTCCCTGTCCCAGTGAATATTCCCTGTCCCAATGGATGTTCCCTGTCCCAGTGAGTATTCCCTGTCCCAGTGGGCGTTCCCTGTCCCAGTGAATATTCCCTGTCCCAGTGGATGTTCCCTGTCCCAGTGAATATTCTCTGTCCCAGTGGGTGTTCCCTGTCCCAGTGGGTGTTCCCTGTCCCAGTGGGTACTCTCTGTCCCAGTGGACATTCCCTGTCCCAGTGGGTATTCCCTGTCCCAGTGGATATTCCCTGTCCCAGTGGGTATTCCCTGTCACAGTGGGTACTCTCTGTCCCAGTGGATATTCCCTGTCACAGTGGGTACTCTCTGTCCCAGTGGGTATTCCCTGTCCCAGTGGATGTTCCCTGTCCCAGTGGGTACTCTCTGTCCCAGTGGATATTCCCTGTCCCAGTGGGTACTCTCTGACCCAGTGGGTATTCCCTGTCCCAGTGGATGTTCCCTGTCCCAGTGGGTATTCCCTGTCCCAGTGGGTACTCTCTGTCCCAGTGGGTATTCCCTGTCCCAGTGGGTACTCTCTGTCCCAGTGGATATTCCCTGTCCCAGTGGATGTTCCCTGTCCCAGTGGGTATTCCCTGTCCCAGTGGGTACTCTCTATCCCAGTGGGTATTCCCTGTCCCAGTGGATGTTCCCTGTCCCAGTGGGTATTCCCTGTCACAGTCGGTACTCTCTGTCCCAGTGGATATTCCCTGTCCCAGTGGGTACTCTCTGTCCCAATGGGTATTCCCTGTCCGGGTGGATATTCCCTGTCCCAGTGGGTACTCCCTGTCCCAGTGGATATTCCCTGTCCCAGTGCATGTTCCCTGTCCCAGTGAATATTCTCTGTCCCAGTGGGTATTCCCTGTCCCAGTGGGTGTTCCCTGTCCCAGAGAATGTTCCATGTCCCAGTGGGTGTTCCCTGTCCCAGTGGGTACTCTCTGTCCCAGTGGACATTCCCTGTCCCAGTGGGTATTCCCTGTCCCAGAGGGTGTTCCCTGCCCCAGTGGATATTCCCTGTCCCAGTGGGTATTCCTGTCCAAGTGGGTATTCCCTGTCACAGTGGGTACTCTCTGTCCCAGTGGATATTCCCTGTCCCAGTGGGTACTCTCTGTCCCAGTGGGTATTCCCTGTCCCAGTGGATGTTCCCTGTTCCAGTGGGTACTCTCTGTCCCAGTGGTTATTCCCTGTCCCAGTGGGTACTCTCTGTCCCAGTGGGTGTTCCCTGTCCCAGTGGGTACTCTCTGTCCCAGTGGACATTCCCTGTCCCAGTGGGTGTTCCCTGTCCCAGTGGGTGTTCCCTGTCCCAGTGGATATTCCCTGTCCCAGTGGGTATTCCCTGTCCCAGTGGGTACTCTCTGTCCCAGTGGATATTCCCGGTCCCAGTGGGTACTCTCTGTCCCATCGGGTATTCCCTGTCCCAGTGGATGTTCCCTGTCCCAGTGGGTACTCTCTATCCCAGTGTGTATTCCCTGTCCCAGTGAATATTCCCTGTCCCAATGGATGTTCCCTGTCCCAGTGAGTATTCCCTGTCCCAGTGGGCGTTCCCTGTCCCAGTGAATATTCCCTGTCCCAGTGGATGTTCCCTGTCCCAGTGGATATTCTCTGTCCCAGTGGGTGTTCCCTGTCCCAGTGGATATTCCCTGTCCCAGTGGGTATTCCCTGTACCAGTGGGAATTCCCTGTCCCAGTGGATATTCCCTGTACCAGTGGGAATTCCCTGTCCTGGTGGATATTCCCTGTACCAGTGGGTATTCCCTGTACCAGTGGGAATTCCCTGTCCCAGTGGATATTCCCTGTACCAGTGGGAATTCCCTGTCCCGGTGGATATTCCCTGTACCAATGGGAATTCCCTGTCCCAGTGGGTGTTCCCTGTCCCAGTGGGTATTCCCTGTCCCAGTGGGAATTCCCTGTCCCAGTGGATATTCCCTGTACCAGTGGGAAATCCCTGTCCCAGTGGGTATTCCCTGTCTCAGTGGGTATTCACTGTTCCAGTGGGTGTTCCCTGTCCCAGTGGGCAGTCTCTGTTCCAGTGAAAATTCCCTGTCCCAGTGAATATTCCCTGTCCCAATGGATGTTCCCTGTCCCAGTGAGTATTCCCTGTCCCAGTGGGCGTTCCCTGTCCCAGTGAATATTCCCTGTCCCAGTGGATGTTCCCTGTCCCAGTGAATATTCTCTGTCCCAGTGGGTGTTCCCTGTCCCAGTGGGTGTTCCCTGTCCCAGTGGGTACTCTCTGTCCCAGTGGACATTCCCTGTCCCAGTGGGTATTCCCTGTCCCAGTGGATATTCCCTGTCCCAGTGGGTATTCCCTGTCACAGTGGGTACTCTCTGTCCCAGTGGATATTCCCTGTCACAGTGGGTACTCTCTGTCCCAGTGGGTATTCCCTGTCCCAGTGGATGTTCCCTGTCCCAGTGGGTACTCTCTGTCCCAGTGGATATTCCCTGTCCCAGTGGGTACTCTCTGACCCAGTGGGTATTCCCTGTCCCAGTGGATGTTCCCTGTCCCAGTGGGTATTCCCTGTCCCAGTGGGTACTCTCTGTCCCAGTGGGTATTCCCTGTCCCAGTGGGTACTCTCTGTCCCAGTGGATATTCCCTGTCCCAGTGGATGTTCCCTGTCCCAGTGGGTATTCCCTGTCCCAGTGGGTACTCTCTATCCCAGTGGGTATTCCCTGTCCCAGTGGATGTTCCCTGTCCCAGTGGGTATTCCCTGTCACAGTCGGTACTCTCTGTCCCAGTGGATATTCCCTGTCCCAGTGGGTACTCTCTGTCCCAATGGGTATTCCCTGTCCGGGTGGATATTCCCTGTCCCAGTGGGTACTCCCTGTCCCAGTGGATATTCCCTGTCCCAGTGCATGTTCCCTGTCCCAGTGGACATTCCCTGTCCCAGTGGGTATTCCCTGTCCCAGAGGGTGTTCCCTGCCCCAGTGGATATTCCCTGTCCCAGTGGGTATTCCTGTCCAAGTGGGTATTCCCTGTCACAGTGGGTACTCTCTGTCCCAGTGGATATTCCCTGTCCCAGTGGGTACTCTCTGTCCCAGTGGGTATTCCCTGTCCCAGTGGATGTTCCCTGTTCCAGTGGGTACTCTCTGTCCCAGTGGTTACTCCCTGTCCCAGTGGGTACTCTCTGTCCCAGTGGGTATTCCCTGTCCCAGTGGGTACTCTCTGTCCCAGTGGATATTCCCTGTCCCAGTGGATGTTCCCTGTCCCAGTGGATATTCCATGTCCCAGTGGGTACTCTCTGTCCCGGTGGGTATTCCCTGTCCCAGTGGATGTTCCCTGTCCCAGTGGGTATTCCCTGTCCCAGTGGGTACTCTCTGTCCCAGTGGATATTCCCTGTCCCAGTGGGTACTCTCTGTCCCAGTGGGTATTCCCTGTCCCAGTGGATATTCCCTGTCCCAGTGGGCATTCCCTGTCCCAGTGGGTACTCTCTGTCCCAGTGGATATACCCTGTCCCAGTGTGTACTCTCTGTCCCAGTGGGTATTCCCTGTCCCAGTGGATGTTCCCTGTCCCATTGGGTACTCTCTGTCCCAGTGGATATTCCCTGTCCCAGTGGGTACTCTCTGTCCCAGTGGGTATTCGCTGTCCCAGTGGGTACTCTCTGTCCCAGTGGGTATTCCCTGTCCCAGTGGATGTTCCCTGTCCCAGTGGGTATTCCGTGTCCCAGTGCGTTCTCTCTGTCCCAGTGGATATTCCCTGTTCCAGTGGGTACTCTCTGTCCCAATGGGTATTCCCTGTCCCAGTGGATATTCCCTGTCCCAGTGGGTACTCCCTGTCCCAGTGCGTGTTCCCTGTCTCAGTGGGTATTCCCTGTCCCAGTGGATGTTCCCTGTCCCAGTGGGTATTCCCTGTCCCAGTGGGTGTTCCCTGTCCCAGTGGATATTCCCTGTCTCAGTGGATATTCTCTGTCCCAGTGAATATTCCCTGTCCCAGTGGATGTTCCCTGTCCCAGTGAATATTCTCTGTCCCAGTGGGTGTTCCCTGTCCCAGTGGGTGTTCCCTGTCCCAGTGGGTACTCTCTGTCCCAGTGGACATTCCCTGTCCCAGTGGATATTCCCTGTCCCAGTGGGTATTCCCTGTCCCAGTGGATGTTCCCTGTCCCAGTGGGTGTTCCCTGTCCCAGTGGATATTCCCTGTCTCAGTGGATATTCTCTGTCCCAGTGAATATTCCCTGTCCCAGTGGATGTTCCCTGTCCCAGTGAATATTCCCTGTCCCAGTGGATGTTCCCTGTCCCAGTGGATATTCTCTGTCCCAGTGGGTGTTCCCTGTCCCAGTGGATATTCCCTGTCCCAGTGGGTATTCCCTGTACCAGTGGGAATTCCCTGTCCCAGTGGATATTCCCTGTACCAGTGGGAATTCCCTGTCCTGGTGGATATTCCCTGTACCAGTGGGTATTCCCTGTACCAGTGGGAATTCCCTGTCCCAGTGGATATTCCCTGTACCAGTGGGAATTCCCTGTCCCGGTGGATATTCCCTGTACCAATGGGAATTCCCTGTCCCAGTGGGTGTTCCCTGTCCCAGTGGGTATTCCCTGTCCCAGTGGGAATTCCCTGTCCCAGTGGATATTCCCTGTACCAGTGGGAAATCCCTGTCCCAGTGGGTATTCCCTGTCTCAGTGGGTATTCACTGTTCCAGTGGGTGTTCCCTGTCCCAGTGGGCAGTCTCTGTTCCAGTGAAAATTCCCTGTCCCAGTGAATATTCCCTGTCCCAATGGATGTTCCCTGTCCCAGTGAGTATTCCCTGTCCCAGTGGGCGTTCCCTGTCCCAGTGAATATTCCCTGTCCCAGTGGATGTTCCCTGTCCCAGTGAATATTCTCTGTCCCAGTGGGTGTTCCCTGTCCCAGTGGGTGTTCCCTGTCCCAGTGGGTACTCTCTGTCCCAGTGGACATTCCCTGTCCCAGTGGGTATTCCCTGTCCCAGTGGATATTCCCTGTCCCAGTGGGTATTCCCTGTCACAGTGGGTACTCTCTGTCCCAGTGGATATTCCCTGTCACAGTGGGTACTCTCTGTCCCAGTGGGTATTTCCTGTCCCAGTGGATGTTCCCTGTCCCAGTGGGTACTCTCTGTCCCAGTGGATATTCCCTGTCCCAGTGGGTACTCTCTGACCCAGTGGGTATTCCCTGTCCCAGTGGATGTTCCCTGTCCCAGTGGGTATTCCCTGTCCCAGTGGGTACTCTCTATCCCAGTGGGTATTCCCTGTCCCAGTGGATGTTCACTGTCCCAGTGGGTATTCCCTGTCACAGTCGGTACTCTCTGTCCCAGTGGATATTCCCTGACCCAGTGAATATTCCCTGTCCCAGTGGATGTTCCCTGTCCCAGTGAATATTCTCTGTCCCAGTGGGTGTTCCCTGTCCCAGTGGGTATTCCCTGTCCCAGTGGGTACTCTCTGTCCCAGTGGATATTCCCTGTCCCAGTGGATGTTCCCTGTCCCAGTGGGTATTCCCTGTCCCAGTGGGTACTCTCTATCCCAGTGGGTATTCCCTGTCCCAGTGGATGTTCACTGTCCCAGTGGGTATTCCCTGTCACAGTCGGTACTCTCTGTCCCAGTGGATATTCCCTGTCCCAGTGGGTACTCTCTGTCCCAATGGGTATTCCCTGTCCGGGTGGATATTCCCTGTCCCAGTGGGTACTCCCTGTCCCAGTGGATATTCCCTGTCCCAGTGCATGTTCCCTGTCCCAGTGAATATTCTCTGTCCCAGTGGGTATTCCCTGTCCCAGTGGGTGTTCCCTGTCCCAGAGAATGTTCCATGTCCCAGTGGGTGTTCCCTGTCCCAGTGGGTACTCTCTGTCCCAGTGGACATTCCCTGTCCCAGTGGGTATTCCCTGTCCCAGAGGCTGTTCCCTGCCCCAGTGGATATTCCCTGTCCCAGTGGGTATTCCTGTCCAAGTGGGTATTCCCTGTCACAGTGGGTACTCTCTGTCCCAGTGGATATTCCCTGTCCCAGTGGGTACTCTCTGTCCCAGTGGGTATTCCCTGTCCCAGTGGATGTTCCCTGTTCCAGTGGGTACTCTCTGTCCCAGTGGTTATTCCCTGTCCCAGTGGGTACTCTCTGTCCCAGTGGGTATTCCCTGTCCCAGTGGGTACTCTCTGTCCCAGTGGATATTCCCTGTCCCAGTGGATGTTCCCTGTCCCAGTGGATATTCCATGTCCCAGTGGGTACTCTCTGTCCCGGTGGGTATTCCCTGTTCCAGTGGATGTTCCCTTTCCCAGTGGGTATTCCCTGTCCCAGTGGGTACTCTCTGTCCCAGTGGATATTCCCTGTCCCAATGGGTACTCTCTGTCCCAGTGGGTATTCCCTGTCCCAGTGGATATTCCCTGTCCCAGTGGGCATTCCCTGTCCCAGTGGGTACTCTCTGTCCCAGTGGATATACCCTGTCCCAGTGTGTACTCTCTGTCCCAGTGGGTATTCCCTGTCCCAGTGGATGTTCCCTGTCCCATTGGGTACTCTCTGTCCCAGTGGATATTCCCTGTCCCAGTGGGTACTCTCTGTCCCAGTGGGTATTCCCTGTCCCAGTGGGTACTCTCTGTCCCAGCGGGTATTCCCTGTCCCAGTGGATGTTCCCTGTCCCAGTGGGTATTCCGTGTCCCAGTGCATTCTCTCTGTCCCAGTGGATATTCCCTGTTCCAGTGGGTACTCTCTGTCCCAATGGGTATTCCCTGTCCCAGTGGATATTCCCTGTCCCAGTGGGTACTCCCTGTCCCAGTGCGTGTTCCCTGTCTCAGTGGGTATTCCCTGTCCCAGTGGATGTTCCCTGTCCCAGTGGGTATTCCCTGTCCCAGTGGGTGTTCCCTGTCCCAGTGGATATTCCCTGTCTCAGTGGATATTCTCTGTCCCAGTGAATATTCCCTGTCCCAGTGGATGTTCCCTGTCCCAGTGAATATTCTCTGTCCCAGTGGGTGTTCCCTGTCCCAGTGGGTACTCTCTGTCCCAGTGGACATTCCCTGTCCCAGTGGATATTCCCTGTCCCAGTGGGTATTCCCTGTCACAATCGGTACTCTCTGTCCCAGTGGATATTCCCTGTCCCAGTGGGTACTCTCTGTCCCAGTGGGTATTCCCTGTCGCAGTGGATGTTCCCTGTCCCAATGGGTACTCTCTGTCCCAGTGGATATTCCCTGTCCCAGTGGGTACTCTCTGTTCCAGTGGGTATTCCCTGTCCCAGTGGATGTTCCCTGTCCCAGTGGGTATTCCCTGTCCCAGTGGGTACTCTCTGTCCCAGTGGGTATTCCCTGTCCCAGTGGGTACTCTCTGTCCCAGTGGATATTCCCTGTCCCAGTGGATGTTCCCTGTCCCAGTGGGTATTCCCTGTCCCAGTGGGTACTCTCTATCCCAGTGGGTATTCCCTGTCCCAGTCGATGTTCCCTGTCCCAGTGGGTATTCCCTGTCCCAGTGGGTACTCTCTGTCCCAGTGGATATTCCCTGTCCCAATGGGTATTCCCTGTCCGGGTGGATATTCCCTGTCCCAGTGGGTACTCCCTGTCCCAGTGGATATTCCCTGTCCCAGTGCATGTTCCCTGTCCCAGTGAATATTCTCTGTCCCAGTGGGTATTCCCTGTCCCAGTGGGTGTTCCCTGTCCCAGAGAATGTTGCATGTCCCAGTGGGTGTTCCCTGTCCCAGTGGGTACTCTCTGTCCCAGTGGACATTCCCTGTCCCAGTGGGTATTCCCTGTCCCAGAGGGTGTTCCCTGCCCCAGTGGATATTCCCTGTCCCAGTGGGTATTCCTGTCCGTGGGTATTCCCTGTCACAGTGGGTACTCTCTGTCCCAGTGGATATTCCCTGTCCCAGTGGGTACTCTCTGTCCCAGTGGGTATTCCCTGTCCCAGTGGATGTTCCCTGTTCCAGTGGGTACTCTCTGTCCCAGTGGTTATTCCCTGTCCCAGTGAGTACTCTCTGTCCCAGTGGGTATTCCCTGTCCCAGTGGGTACTCTCTGTCCCAGTGGATATTCCCTGTCCCAGTGGATGTTCCCTGTCCCAGTGGATATTCCATGTCCCAGTGGGTACTCTCTGTCCCGGTGGGTATTCCCTGTCCCAGTGGATGTTCCCTGTCCCAGTGGGTATTCCCTGTCCCAGTGGGTACTCTCTGTCCCAGTGGATATTCCCTGTCCCAGTGGATGTTCCCTGTCCCAGTGGATATTCCATGTCCCAGTGGGTACTCTCTGTCCCAGTGGATATTCCCTGTCCCAGTGGGTACTCTCTGTCCCAGTGGGTATTCCCTGTCCCAGTGGATATTCCCTGTCCCAGTGGGCATTCCCTGTCCCAGTGGGTACTCTCTGTCCCAGTGGATATACCCTGTCCCAGTGTGTACTCTCTGTCCCAGTGGGTATTCCCTGTCCCAGTGGATGTTCCCTGTCCCATTGGGTACTCTCTGTCCCAGTGGATATTCCCTGTCCCAGTGGGTACTCTCTGTCCCAGTGGGTATTCCCTGTCCCAGTGGGTACTCTCTGTCCCAGTGGGTATTCCCTGTCCCAGTGGATGTTCCCTGTCCCAATGGGTATTCCGTGTCCCAGTGCGTTCTCTCTGTCCCAGTGGATATTCCCTGTTCCAGTGGGTACTCTCTGTCCCAATGGGTATTCCCTGTCCCAGTGGATATTCCCTGTCCCAGTGGGTACTCCCTGTCCCAGTGCGTGTTCCCTGTCTCAGTGGGTATTCCCTGTCCCAGTGGATGTTCCCTGTCCCAGTGGGTATTCCCTGTCCCAGTGGGTGTTCCCTGTCCCAGTGGATATTCCCTGTCTCAGTGGATATTCTCTGTCCCAGTGAATATTCCCTGTCCCAGTGGATGTTCCCTGTCCCAGTGAATATTCTCTGTCCCAGTGGGTGTTCCCTGTCCCAGTGGGTACTCTCTGTCCCAGTGGACATTCCCTGTCCCAGTGTATATTCCCTGTCCCAGTGGGTATTCCCTGTCACAGTCGGTACTCTCTGTCCCAGTGGATATTCCCTGTCCCAGTGGGTACTCTCTGTCCCAGTGGGTATTCCCTGTCGCAGTGGATGTTCCCTGTCCCAATGGGTACTCTCTGTCCCAGTGGATATTCCCTGTCCCAGTGGGTACTCTCTGTCCCAGTGGGTATTCCCTATCCCAGTGGATGTTCCCTGTCCCAGTGGGTATTCCCTGTCCCAGTGGGTACTCTCTGTCCCAGTGGGTATTCCCTGTCCCAGTGGGTACTCTCTGTCCCAGTGGATATTCCCTGTCCCAGTGGATGTTCCCTGTCCCAGTGGGTATTCCCTGTCCCAGTGGGTACTCTCTATCCCAGTGGGTATTCCCTGTCCCAGTCGATGTTCCCTGTCCCAGTGGGTATTCCCTGTCCCAGTGGGTACTCTCTGTCCCAGTGGATATTCCCTGTCCCAGTGGGTACTCTCTGTCCCAATGGGTATTCCCTGTCCGGGTGGATATTCCCTGTCCCAGTGGGTACTCCCTGTCACAGTGGATATTCCCTGTCCCAGTGCATGTTCCCTGTCCCAGTGAATATTCTCTGTCCCAGTGGGTATTCCCTGTCCCAGTGGGTGTTCCCTGTCCCAGAGAATGTTCCATGTCCCAGTGGGTGTTCCCTGTCCCAGTGGGTACTCTCTGTCCCAGTGGACATTCACTGTCCCAGTGGGTATTCCCTGTCCCAGAGAGTGTTCCCTGCCCCAGTGGATATTCCCTGTCCCAGTGGATGTTCCCTGTCCCAGTGGATATTCCATGTCCCAGTGGGTACTCTCTGTCCCGTTGGGTATTCCCTGTCCCAGTGGATGTTCCCTGTCCCAGTGGGTATTCCCTGTCCCAGTGGGTACTCTCTGTCCCAGTGGATATTCCCTGTCCCAGTGGGTACTCTCTGTCCCAGTGGGTATTCCCTGTCCCAGTGGATATTCCCTGTCCCAGTGGGTATTCCCTGTCCCAGTGGGTACTCTCTGTCCCAGTGGGTATTCCCTGTCCCAGTGGATATTCCCTGTCCCAGTGGGTATTCCCTGTCCCAGTGGGTACTCTCTGTCCCAGTGGATATACCCTGTCCCAGTGGGTACTCTCTGTCCCATTGGGTATTCCCTGTCCCAGTGGATGTTCCCTGTCCCATTGGGTACTCTCTGTCCCAGTGGATATTCCCTGTCCCAGTGGGTACTCTCTGTCCCAGTGGGTATTCCCTGTCCCAGTGGGTACTCTCTGTCCCAGTGGGTATTCCCTGTCCCAGTGGATGTTCCCTTTCCCAGTGGGGATTCCGTGTCCCAGTGCGTACTCTCTGTCCCAGTGGATATTCCCTGTTCCAGTGGGTACTCTCTGTCCCAATGGGTATTCCCTGTCCCAGTGGATATTCCCTGTCCCAGTGGGTACTCCCTATCCCAGTGGGTATTCCCTGTCCCAGTGGATATTCCCTGTCCCAGTGGATGTTCCCTGTCCCAGTGGGTGTTCCTCGTCCCAGTGGATATCCCCTGTCCCAGTGAGTATTCCCTGTCCCAGTGGGTGTTCCCTGTCCCAGTGGGTATTCCCTGTCCCAGTGGGTGTTCCCTGTCCCAGTGGATATTCCCTGTCCCAGTGGGTATTCCCGGTCCCAGTGGATATTCCCTGTCCCAGCGGGTGTTCCCTGTCCCAGTGGATATTCCCTGTCTCAGTGGATATTCTCTGTCCCAGTGAATATTCCCTGTCCCAGTGGATATTCCCTGTCTCAGTGGGTATTCCCTGTCCCAGTGGGTATTCTCTGTCCCAGTGAATATTCCCTGTCCCAGTTGGTGTTCCCTGTCCCAGTGAATATTCCCTGTCCCAGTGGATGTTCCCTGTCCCAGTGAATATTCCCTGTCCCAGTTGGTGTTCCCTGTCCCAGTGAATATTTCCTGTCCCAGTGGATGTTCCCTGTCCCAGTGAGTATTCCCTGTCCCAGTGGGTGTTCCCTGTCCTAGTAAATATTCCCTGTCCCAGTGGATGTTCCCTGTCCGAGTGAATATTCTCTGTCCCAGTGGGTATTCCCTGTCCCAGTGGGTGTTTCCTGTCCCAGAGAAAATTCCCTGTCCCAGTGGGTGTTCCCTGTCCCAGTGGTTACTCTCTGTCCCAGTGGATATTCCCTGTCCCAGTGGGTATTCCCTGTCCTAGTGGGTGTTCCCTGTCCCAGTGGGTACTCTCTGTCCCAGTGGATATTCCCTGTCCCAGTGGGCATTCCCTGTCCCAGTGGGTACTCTCTGTCCCAGTGGATATTCCCTGTCCCAGTGGGTGCTCCCTGTCCCAGTGGGTATTCCCTGTCCCACTGGATATTCCCCGTCCCAGTGGATGTTCCCTGTCCCAGTGGGTACTCCCTGTCCCAGTGGATATTCGATGTCCCAGTGGGTATTCTCAGTCCCAGTGGGTGTTCCCTGTCCCAGTGGATATTCCCTGTCCCAGTGGGTGTTCCCTGTCCCAGTGGGTATTCCCTGTCCCAGTGGGTGTTCCCTGTCCCAGTGGGAATTCCCTGTCCCAGTGGATATTCCCTGTACCAGTGGGAATTCCCTGTCCCAGTGGGTATTCCCTGTCCCAGTGGGTGTTCCCTGTCCCAGTGGGTATTCTCTGTCCCAGTGAAAATTCCCTGTCCCAGTGAATATTTCCTGTCCCAGTGGATGTTCCCTGTCCCAGAGAGCATTCCCTGTCCCAGTGGGTGTTCCCTGTCCCAGTGAATTTTTCCCTGTCCCAGTGGATGTTCCCTGTCCCAGTGAATATTATCTGTCCCAGTGGGTATTCCCTGTCCCAGTGGGTGTTCCCTGTCCCAGAGAATGTTCCCTGTCCCAGTGGGTGTTCCCTGTCACAGTGGGTACTCTCTGTCCCAGTGGACATTCCCTGTCCCAGTGGGTATTCCCTGTCCTAGTGGGTGTTCCCTGTCCCTGTGGGTATTCCCTGTCCCAGTGGGTATTCCCTGTCACAGTGGGTACTCTCTGTCCCAGTGGATATTCCCTGTCCCAGTAGGTACTCTCTGTCCCAGTGGGTATTCCCTGTCCCAGTGGATGTTCCCTGTCCCAGTGGGTACTCTCTGTCCCAGTGGATACTCTCTGTCCCAGTGGGTATTCCCTGTCCCAGTGGATGTTACCTGTCCCAGTGGGTACTCTCTGCCCCAGTGGATATTCCCTGTCCCAGTGGGTACTCTCTGTCCCAGTGGGTATTCCCTGTCCCAGTGGATATTCCCTGTCCCAGTGGATGTTACCTGTCCCAGTGGGTACTCTCTGCCCCAGTGGATATTCCCTGTCCCAGTGGGTACTCTCTGTCCCAGTGGGTATTCCCTGTCCCAGTGGATATTCCCTGTCCCAGTGAATGTTCCCTGTCCCAGTGGGTACTCCCTGTCCCCAGTGAGTATTCCCTTTCCCAGTGGGTGTTCCCTGTCCCAGTGAATATTCCCTGTCCCAGTGGGTGTTCCTTGTCCCAGTGAATATTCCCTGTCCCAGTGAGTATTCCCTGTCCCAGTGGGTACTCTCTGTCCCAGTGGATATTCCCTGTCCCAGTGGGCATTCCCTGTCCCAGTGGGTGTTTCCTGTCCCAGAGAAAATTCCCTGTCCCAGTGGGTGTTCCCTGTCCCAGTGGTTACTCTCTGTCCCAGTGGATATTCCCTGTCCCAGTGGGTATTCCCTGTCCTAGTGGGTGTTCCCTGTCCCAGTGGGTACTCTCTGTCCCAGTGGATATTCCCTGTCCCAGTGGGCATTCCCTGTCCCAGTGGGTACTCTCTGTCCCAGTGGATATTCCCTGTCCCAGTGGGTGCTCCCTGTCCCAGTGGGTATTCCCTGTCCCACTGGATATTCCCCGTCCCAGTGGATGTTCCCTGTCCCAGTGGGTACTCCCTGTCCCAGTGGATATTCGCTGTCCCAGTGGGTATTCTCAGTCCCAGTGGGTGTTCCCTGTCCCAGTGGATATTCCCTGTCCCAGTGGGTGTTCCCTGTCCCAGTGGGTATTCCCTGTCCCAGTGGGTGTTCCCTGTCCCAGTGGGAATTCCCTGTCCCAGTGGATATTCCCTGTACCAGTGGGAATTCCCTGTCCCAGTGGGTATTCCCTGTCCCAGTGGGTGTTCCCTGTCCCAGTGGGTATTCTCTGTCCCAGTGAAAATTCCCTGTCCCAGTGAATATTTCCTGTCCCAGTGGATGTTCCCTGTCCCAGAGAGCATTCCCTGTCCCAGTGGGTGTTCCCTGTCCCAGTGAATTTTTCCCTGTCCCAGTGGATGTTCCCTGTCCCAGTGAATATTATCTGTACCAGTGGGTATTCCCTGTCCCAGTGGGTGTTCCCTGTCCCAGAGAATGTTCCCTGTCCCAGTGGGTGTTCCCTGTCACAGTGGGTACTCTCTGTCCCAGTGGACATTCCCTGTCCCAGTGGGTATTCCCTGTCCTAGTGGGTGTTCCCTGTCCCTGTGGGTATTCCCTGTCCCAGTGGGTATTCCCTGTCACAGTGGGTACTCTCTGTCCCAGTGGATATTCCCTGTCCCAGTAGGTACTCTCTGTCCCAGTGGGTATTCCCTGTCCCAGTGGATGTTCCCGGTCCCAGTGGGTACTCTCTGTCCCAGTGGATACTCTCTGTCCCAGTGGGTATTCCCTGTCCCAGTGGATGTTACCTGTCCCAGTGGGTACTCTCTGCCCCAGTGGATATTCCCTGTCCCAGTGGGTACTCTCTGTCCCAGTGGGTATTCCCTGTCCCAGTGGATATTCCCTGTCCCAGTGGATGTTACCTGTCCCAGTGGGTACTCTCTGCCCCAGTGGATATTCCCTGTCCCAGTGGGTACTCTCTGTCCCAGTGGGTATTCCCTGTCCCAGTGGATATTCCCTGTCCCAGTGAATGTTCCCTGTCCCAGTGGGTACTCCCTGTCCCCAGTGAGTATTCCCTTTCCCAGTGGGTGTTCCCTGTCCCAGTGAATATTCCCTGTCCCAGTGGGTGTTCCTTGTCCCAGTGAATATTCCCTGTCCCAGTGAGTATTCCCTGTCCCAGTAGGTATTCCCTGTCCCAGTGGGTGTGCCCTGTCCCAGTGGGTGTTCCCTGTCCCAGTGGGTATTCCCTGTCTCAGTGGGTATTCCCTGTCCCAGTGGATATTCCCTGTCCCAGTGAATATTCCCTGTCCCAGTGGGTATTCCCTGTCCCAGTGGGTGTTCCCTGTCCTAGTGGATATACCCTGTCTCAGTGGGTATTCCCTGTCCTTGTGGATATTCCCTGTCCCAGTGGGTCTTCT
The DNA here is from genome assembly GCF_044704955.1 of Pristiophorus japonicus. NCBI lineage: Eukaryota > Metazoa > Chordata > Chondrichthyes > Pristiophoridae > Pristiophorus > Pristiophorus japonicus. Next base: position 248,932,800 of record NC_091983.1, read on the forward strand.
CTGTCTCAGTGGGTATTCCCTGTCCCAGTGGATATTCACTGTCCCAGTGGGTGTTCCCTGTCCCAGTGGGTATTCCCTGTCCCAGTGGGTGTTCCCTGTCCCAGTGGGAATTCCCTGACCCAGTGGATATTCCCTGTACCAGTGGGAATTCCCTGTCCCAGTGGGTATTCCCTGTCCCAGTGGGTGATCCAAGTCCCAGTGGGTATTCTCTGTCCCAGTGAAAATTCCCTGTCCCAGTGAATATTCCCTGTCCCAGTGGATGTTCCCTGTCCCAGAGAGCATTCCCTGTCCCAGTGGGTGTTCCCTGTCCCAGTGAATTTTTCCCTGTCCCAGTGGATGTTCCCTGTCCCAGTGAATGTTATCTGTCCCAGTGGGTATTCCCTGTCCCAGTGGGTGTTCCCTGTCCCAGAGAATGTTCCCTGTCCCAGTGGGTGTTCCCTGTCCCAGTGGGTACTCTCTGTCCCAGTGGACATTCCCTGTCCCAGTGGGTATTCCCTGTCCTAGTGGGTGTTCCCTGTCCCTGTGGGTATTCCCTGTCCCAGTGGGTATTCTCTGTCACAGTGGGTACTCTCTGTCCCAGTGGATATTCCCTGTCCCAGTAGGTACTCTCTGTCCCAGTGGGTATTCCCTGTCCCAGTGGATGTTCTCTGTCCCAGTGGGTACTCTCTGTCCCAGTGGATACTCTCGGTCCCAGTGGGTATCCCCTGTCCCAGTGGATGTTCCCTGTCCCAGTGGGTACTCTCTGCCCCAGTGGATATTCCCTGCCCAGTGGGTACTCTCTGTCCCAGTGGGTATTCCCTGTCCCAGTGGATATTCCCTGTCCCAGTGGGTGTTCCTTGTCCCAGTGAATATTCCCTGTCCCAGTGAGTATTCCCTGTCCCAGTAGGTATTCCCTGTCCCAGTGGGTGTGCCCTGTCCCAGTGGGTGTTCCCTGTCGCAGTGTGTATTCCCTGTCTCAGTGGGTATTCCCTGTCCCAGTGGATATTCCCTGTCCCAGTGAATATTCCCTGTCCCAGTGGGTATTCCCTGTCCCAGTGGGTGTTCCCTGTCCTAGTGGATATACCCTGTCTCAGTGGGTATTCCCTGTCCTTGTGGATATTCCCTGTCCCAGTGGGTCTTCTCTGTCTCAGTGGGTATTCCCTGTCCCAGTGGGTGTTCCCTGTCCTAGTGGGTATTTTCTGTCCCAGTGGATGTTCCCTGTCCCAGTGGGTATTTCCTGTCCCAGTGGATGTTCCCTGTCCCGGTGGATATTCGCTGTCCCAGTGAATATCCCCGGTCCCAGTGAGCATTCCCTGTCCCAGTGGGAGTTCCCTGTCCCAGTGGATATTCCCTGTCCCAGTGGGTATTCCCTGTCCCAGTGAATATTCCCTGTCCCAGTTGGTGTTCCCTGTCCCAGTGAATATTCCCTGTCCCAGTGGATGTTCCCTGTCCCAGTGAATATTCCCTGTCCCAGTTGGTGTTCCCTGTCCCAGTGAATATTCCCTGTCCCAGTGGATGTTCCCTGTCCCATTGAGTATTCCCTGTCCCAGTGGGTGTTCCCTGTCCAAGTGAATATTCCCTGTCCCAGTGGATGCTCCCTGTCCTAGTGGGTATTCCCTGTCCCAGTGGGTACTCTCTGTCCCAGTGAATATTCCCTGTCCCAGTGGGTATTCCCTGTCCCAGTGAATATTCCCTGTCCCAGTTGGTGTTCCCTGTCCCAGTGAATATTCCCTGTACCAGTGGATGTTCCCTGTCCCAGTGAATATTCCCTGTCCCAGTTGGTGTTCCCTGTCCCAGTGGGTATTCCCTGTCCCAGTGGGTATTCCCTGTCCCAGTGGATATTCCCTGTCCCAGTGGGTATTCCCTGTCCCAGTGGGTACTCTCTGTCCCAGTGGATATACCCTGTCCCAGTGGGTACTCTCTGTCCCAGTGGGTATTCCCTGTCCCAGTGGATGGTCCCTGTCCCAGTGGGTACTCTCTGTCCCAGTGGATATTCCCTGTCCCAGTGGGTACTCTCTGTCCCAGTGGGTATTCCCTGTCCCAGTGGGTACTCTCTGTCCCAGTGGGTATTCCCTGTCCCAGTGGATGTTCCCTGTCCCAGTGGGTATTCCGTGTCCCAGTGCGTACTCTCTGTCCCAGTGGATATTCCCTGTTCCAGTGGGTACTCTCTGTCCCAGTGGATATTCCCTGTCCCAGTGGGTACTCCCTGTCCCCGTGGGTATTCCCTGTCCCAGTGGATATTCCCTGTCCCAGTGGATGTTCCCTGTCCCAGTGGGTGTTCCTCGTCCCAGTGGATATCCCCTGTCCCAGTGAGTATTCCCTGTCCCAGTGGGTGTTCCCTGTCCCAGTGGGTATTCCCTGTCTCAGTGGGTATTCCCTGTCCCAATGGATATTCCCTGTCCCAGTGGGTGTTCCCTGTCCCAATGAATATTCCCTGTCCCAGTGGGTGTTCCCTGTCCCAGTGGATATTCCCTGTCTCAGTGGGTATTCCCTGTCCCAGTGGGTATTCCCTGTCCCAGTGGGTGTTCCCTGTCCCAGTGGATATTCCCTGTCTCAGTGGGTATTCCCTGTCCCAGTAGGTATTCCCTGTCCCAGTGGGTGTGCCCTGTCCCAGTGGGTGTTCCCTGTCCCAGTGTGTATTCCCTGTCTCAGTGGGTATTCCCTGTCTCAGTGGGTATTCCCTGTCCCAGTGGATATTCCCTGTCCCAGTGAATATTCCCTGTCCCAGTGGGTATTCCCTGTCCCAGTGGGTGTTCCCTGTCCTTGTGGATATACCCTGTCCCAGTTGGTGTTCCCTGTCCCAGTGAATATTCCCTGTCCCAGTGGATGTTCCCTGTCCCAGTGAATATTCCCTGTCCCAGTGGGTATTCCCTGTCCCAGTGAATATTCCCTGTCCCAGTTGGTGTTCCCTGTCCCAGTGAATATTCCCTGTCCCAGTGGATGTTCCCTGTCCCAGTGAATATTCCCTGTCCCAGTTGGTGTTCCCTGTCCCAGTGAATATTCCCTGTCCCAGTGGATGTTCCCTGTCCCATTGAGTATTCCCTGTCCCAGTGGGTGTTCCCTGTCCAAGTGAATATTCCCTGTCCCAGTGGATGTTCCCTGTCTTAGTGGGTATTCCCTGTCCCAGTGGGTACTCTCTGTCCCAGTGAATATTCCCTGTCCCAGTGGGTACTCTCTGTCCCAGTGAATATTCCCTGTCCCAGTGAATATTCCCTGTACCAGTGGATGTTCCCTGTCCCAGTGAATATTCCCTGTCCCAGTTGGTGTTCCCTGTCCAAGTGAATATTCCCTGTCCCAGTGGGTATTCCCTGTCCCAGTGGGTATTCCCTGTCCCAGTGGATATTCCCTGTCCCAGTGGGTATTCCCTGTCCCAGTGGGTACTCTCTGTCCCAGTGGATATACCCTGTCCCAGTGGGTACTCTCTGTCCCAGTGGGTATTCCCTGTCCCAGTGAACATTCCCTGTCCCAGTGGGTGTTCCTTGTCCCAGTGAATATTCCCTGTCCCAGTGAGTATTCCCTGTCCCAGTAGGTATTCCCTGTCCCAGTGGGTATTCCCTGTCCCAGTGGGATTTCCCTGTCCCAGTGGGTATTCCCTGTCCCAGTGGGTGTTCCCTGTCCCAGTGAATATTATCTGTCCCAGTGGGTATTCCCTGTCCCAGTGGGTGTTCCCTGTCTCAGAGAATGTTCCCTGTCCCAGTGGGTGTTCCCTGTCCCAGTGGGTTCTCTCTGTCCCAGTGGACATTCCCTGTCCCAGTGGGTATTCCCTGTCCTAGTGGGTGTTCCCTGTCCCTGTGGGTATTCCCTGTCCCAGTGGGTATTCCCGGTCACAGTGGGTACTCTCTGTCCCAGTGGATATTCCCTGTCCCAGTGTGTACTCTCTGTCCCAGTGGGTATTCCCTGTCCCAGTGGATGTTCCCTGTCCCAGTGGATATTCCCTGTCCCAGTGGGTACTCTCTCTGTCCCAGTGGGTATTCCCTGTCCCAGTGGATGTTCCCTGCCCCAGTGGGTACTCTCTGTCCCAGTGGGTACTCTCTGTCCCAGTGGGTATTCCCTGTCCCAGTGGATATTCCCTGTCCCAGTGAATGTTCCCTGTCCCAGTCGGTACTCCCTGTCCCCAGTGAGTATTCCCTGTCCCAGTGGGTGTTCCCTGTCCCAGTGAACATTCCCTGTCCCAGTGGGTGTTCCTTGTCCCAGTCAATATTCCCTGTCCCAGTGAGTATTCCCTGTCCCAGTAGGTATTCCCTGTCCCAGTGGGTATGCCCTGTCCCAGTGGGTGTTCCCTGTCCCAGTGGATATTCCCTGTCCCAGTGAATATTCCCTGTCCCAGTGGGTATTCCCTGTCCCAGTGGGTGTTCCCTGTCCTAGTGGATATACCCTGTCTCAGTGGGTATTCCCTTTCCTTGTGGATATTCCCTGTCCCAGTGGGTCTTCTCTGTCTCAGTGGGTATTCCCTGTCCCAGTGGGTGTTCCCTGTCCCAGTGGGTGTTCCCTGTCCCAGTGGGTATTTTCTGTCCCAGTGGATGTTCCCTGTCCCAGTGGGTATTTCCTGTCCCAGTGGATGTTCCCTGTCCCGGTGGATATTCTCTGTCCCAGTGAATATCCCCTGTCCCAGTGAGTATTCCCTGTCCCAGTGGGTGTTCCCTGTCCCAGTGGATATTCCCCGTCTCAGTGGATATTCTCTGTCCCAGTGAATATTCCCTGTCCCAGTGGATATTCCCTGTCTCAGTGGGTATTCTCTGTCCCAGTGAATATTCCCTGCCCCAATTGGTATTCCCTGTCCCAGTGAATATTCCCTGTCCCAGTGGGTATTCCCTGTCCCAGTGAATATTCCCTGTCCCAGTTGGTGTTCCCTGTCCCAGTGAATATTCCCTGTCCCAGTGGATGTTCCCTGTCCCAGTGAATATTCCCTGTCCCAGTGGATGTTCCCTGTCCTAGTGAATATTCTCTGTCCCAGTGGGTATTCCCTGTCCCAGTGGGTGTTCCCTGTCACAATCGGTAATCTCTGTCCCAGTGGATATTCCCTGTCCCAGTGGGTACTCTCTGTCCCAGTGGGTATTCCCTGTCCCAGTGGATGTTCCCTGTCCCAGTGGGTACTCTCTGTCCCAGTGGATATTCCCTGTCCCAGTGGGTACTCTCTGTCCCAGTGGGTATTCCCTGTCCCAGTGGATGTTCCCTGTCCCAGTGGGTACTCTCTGCCCCAGTGGATATTCCCTGTCCCAGTGGGTACTCTCTGTCCCAGTGATTACTCTCTGTCCCAGTGGGTATTCCCTGTCCCAGTGGATATTCCCTGTCCCAGTGAATGTTCCCTGACCCAGTGGGTACTCTCTGTCCCAGTGGGTATTCCCTGTCCCAGTGGATGTTCCCTGTCCTAGTGAATATTCTCTGTCCCAGTGGGTATTCTCTGTCCCAGTGAATATTCCCTGTCCCAGTGGGTATTCCCTGTCCCAGTGAATATTCCCTGTCCCAGTTGGTGTTCCCTGTCCCAGTGAATATTCCCTGTCCCAGTGGATGTTCCCTGTCCCAGTGAATATTCCCTGTCCCAGTGGATGTTCCCTGTCCTAGTGAATATTCTCTGTCCCAGTGGGTATTCCCTGTCCCAGTGGGTGTTCCCTGTCACAGTGGGTACTCTCTGTCCCAGTGGATATTCCCTGTCCCAGTGGGTACTCTCTGTCCCAGTGGGTATTCCCTGTCCCAGTGGATGTTCCCTGTCCCAGTGGGTACTCTCTGTCCCAGTGGATATTCCCTGTCCCAGTGGGTACTCTCTATCCCAGTGGGTATTCCCTGTCCCAGTGGATGTTCCCTGTCCCAGTGGGTACTCTCTGCCCCAGTGGATATTCCCTGTCCCAGTGGGTACTCACTGTCCCAGTGGGTACTCTCTGTCCCAGTGGGTATTCCCCGTCCCAGTGGATATTCCCTGTCCCAGTAAATGTTCCCTGTCCCAGTGGTTACTCCCTGTCCCCAGTGAGTATTCCCTGTCCCAGTGGGTGTTCCCTGTCCCAGTGAACATTCACTGTCCCAGTGGGTGTTCCTTGTCCCAGTGAATATTCCCTGTCCCAGTGAGTATTCCCTGTCCCAGTAGGTATTCCCTGTCCCAGTGGGTGTGCCCTGTCCCAGTGGGTGTTCCCTGTCCCAGTGTGTATTCCCTGTCTCAGTGGGTATTCCCTGTCCCAGTGGATATTCCCTGTCCCAGTGAATATTCCCTGTCCCAGTGGGTATTCCCTGTCCCAGTGGGTGTTCCCTGTCCTAGTGGATATACCCTGTCTCAGTGGATATTCCCTGTCCTTGTGGATATTCCCTGTCCCAGTGGGTCTTCTCTGTCTCAGTGGGTATTCCCTGTCCCAGTGGGTGTTCCCTGTCCCAGTGGGTGTTCCCTGTCCCAGTGGGTATTTTCTGTCCCAGTGGATGTTCCCTGTCCCAGTGGGTATTTCCTGTCCCAGTGGATGTTTCCTGTCCCGGTGGATATTCTCTGTCCCAGTGAATATCCCCTGTCCCAGTGAGTATTCCCTGTCCCAGTGGGTGTTCCCTGTCCCAGTGGATATTCCCTGTCTCAGTGGATATTCTCTGTCCCAGTGAATATTCCCTGTCCCAGTGGATATTCCCTGTCTCAGTGGGTATTCTCTGTCCCAGTGAATATTCCCTGTCCCAATTGGTATTCCCTGTCCCAGTGAATATTCCCTGTCCCAGTGGGTATTCTCTGTCCCAGTGAATATTCCCTGTCCCAGTGGGTATTCCCTGTCCCAGTTAGTGTTCCCTGTCCCAGTGAATATTCCCTGTCCCAGTGGATGTTCCCTGTCCCAGTGAATATTCCCTGTCCCAGTGGATGTTCCCTGTCCTAGTGAATATTCTCTGTCCCAATGGGTATTCCCTGTCCCAGTGGGTGTTCCCTGTCCCAGAGAAAATTCCCTGTTCCAGTGGGTATTCCCTGTCCCAGTGGGTATTCCCTGTCGCAGTGAATATTCCCTGTCCCAGTTGGTGTTCCCTGTCCCAGTGAATATTCCCTGTCCCAGTGGATGTTCCCTGTCCCAGTGAATATTCCCTGTCCCAGTGGGTGTTCCCTGTCACAGTGGGTACTCTCTGTCCCAGTGGATATTCCCTGTCCCAGTGGGTACTCTCTGTCCCAGTGTGTATTCCCTGTCCCAGTGGATGTTCCCTGTCCCAGTGGGTACTCTCTGTCCCAGTGGATATTCCCTGTCCCAGTGGGTACTCTCTGTCCCAGTGGGTATTCCCTGTCCCAGTGGATGTTCCCTGTCCCAGTGGGTACTCTCTGCCCCAGTGGATATTCCCTGTCCCAGTGGGTACTCTCTGTCCCAGTGGGTACTCTCTGTCCCAGTGGGTATTCCCCGTCCCAGTGGATATTACCTGTCCCAGTGAATGTTCCCTATCCCAGTGGGTACTCCCTGTCCCCAGTGAGTATTCCCTGTCCCAGTGGGTACTCTCTGCCCCAGTGGATATTCCCTGTCCCAGTGGGTACTCTCTGTCCCAGTGGGTACTCTCTGTCCCAGTGGGTATTCCCCGTCCAAGTGGATATTACCTGTCCCAGTGAATGTTCCCTGTCCCAGTGGGTACTCCCTGTCCCCAGTGAGTATTCCCTGTCCCAGTGGGTACTCTCTGCCCCAGTGGATATTCCCTGTCCCAGTGGGTACTCTCTGTCCCAGTGGGTACTCTCTGTCCCAGTGGGTATTCCCCGTCCCAGTGGATATTCCCTGTCCCAGTGAATGTTCCCTGTCCCATTGGTTCTCCCTGTCCCCAGTGAGTATTCCCTGTCCCAGTGGGTGTTCCCTGTCCCAGTGAACATTCCCTGTCCCAGTGGGTTTTCCTTGTCCCAGTGAATATTCCCTGTCCCAGTGAGTATTCCCTGTCCCAGTAGGTATTCCCTTTCCCAGTGGGTGTGCCCTGTCCCAGTGGGTGTTCCCTGTCCCAGTGTGTATTCCCTGTCTCAGTGGGTATTCCCTGTCCCAGTGAGTATTCCCTGTCCCAGTGAATATTCCCTGTCCCAGTGGGTATTCCCTGTCCCAGTGGGTGTTCCCTGTCCTCGTGGATATACCCTGTCTCAGTGGATATTCCCTGTCCTTGTGGATATTCCCTGTCCCAGTGGGTCTTCTCTGTCTCAGTGGGTATTCCCTGTCCCCGTGAATATCCCCTGTCCCAGTGAGTATTCCCTGTCCCAGTGGGTGTTCCCTGTCCCAGTGGATATTCCCTGTCTCAGTGGATATTCTCTGTCCCAGTGAATATTCCCTGTCCCATTGGATATTCCCTGTCTCAGTGGGTATTCTCTGTCCCAGTGAATATTCCCTGTCCCAATTGGTATTCCCTGTCCCAGTGGGTATTCCCTGTCCCAGTGAATATTCCCTGTCCCAGTGGGTATTCTCTGTCCCAGTGAATATTCCCTGTCCCAGTGGGTATTCCCTGTCCCAGTGGGTATTCCCTGTCCCAGTTGGTGTTCCCTGTCCCAGTGAATATTCCCTGTCCCAGTGGATGTTCCCTGTCCCAGTGAATATTCCCTGTCCCAGTGGATGTTCCCTGTCCTCGTGAATATTCTCTGTCCCAGTGGGTATTCCCTGTCCCAGTGGGTGTTCCCTGTCCCAGAGAAAATTCCCTGTTCCAGTGGGTGTTCCCTGTCCCAGTGGTTACTCTCTGTCCCAGTGGATATTCCCTGTCCCAGTGGGTATTCCCTGTCCCAGTGGGTGTTCCCTGTCCCAGTGGGTACTCTCAGTCCCAGTGGGTATTCCCTGTCCCAGTGGATGTTCCCTGTCCCAGTGGGTACTCTCTGTCCCAGTGGATATTCCCTGTCCCAGTGGGTACTCTCTGTCCCAGTGGATGTTCCCTGTCCCAGTGGGTATTCCCTGTCCCAGTGGGTACTCTCTGTCCCAGTGGGTATTCCCTGTCCCAGTGGGTACTCTCTGTCCCAGTGGATATTCCCTGTCCCAGTGGATGTTCCCTGTCCCAGTGGGTATTCCCTGTCCCAGTGGGTACTCTCTGTCCCAGTGGGTATTCCCTGTCCCAGTGGATGTTCCCTGACCCATTGGGTATTCCCTGTCCCAGTGGGTACTCTCTGTCCCAGTGGATATTCCCTGTCCCAGTGGGTACTCTCTGTCCCAATGGGTATTCCCTGTCCGGGTGGATATTCCCTGTCCCAGTGGGTACTCCCTGTCCCAGTGGATATTCCCTGTCCTAGTGCATGTTCCCTGTCCCAGTGAATATTCTCTGTCCCAGTGGGTATTCCCTGTCCCAGTGGGTGTTCCCTGTCCCAGAGAATGTTCCATGTCCCAGTGGGTGTTCCCTGTCCCAGTGGGTACTCTCTGTCCCAGTGGACATTCCCTGTCCCAGTGGGTATTCCCTGTCCCAGAGGGTGTTCCCTGCCCCAGTGGATATTCCCTGTCCCAGTGGGTATTCCCTGTCCCAGTGGGTATTCCCTGTCACAGTGGGTACTCTCTGTCCCAGTGGATGTTCCCTGTCCCAGTGGATATTCCCTGTCCCAGTGAGTTCTCTCTGTCCCAGTGGGTATTCCCTGTCCCAGTGGATATTCCCTGTCCCAGTGAGTACTCTCTGTCCCAGTGGGTATTCCCTGTCCCAGTGGATATTCCCTATCCCAGTGGATATTCCTAGTCTCAGTGGGTATTCCCTGTCCCAGTGGGTACTCTCTGTCCCAGTGGATATACCCTGTCCCAGTGGATGTTCCCTGTCCCAGTGGGTACTCTCTGTCCCAGTGGATATTCCCTGTCCCAGTGGATGTTCCCTGTCCCAGTGGGTACTCTCTGTCCCAGTGGATATTCCCTGTCCCAGTGGGTACTCTCTGTCCCAGTGGGTATTCCCTGTCCCAGTGGGTACTCTCTGTCCCAGTGGGTATTCCCTGTCCCAGTGGATGTTCCCTGTCCCAGTGGGTATTCCGTGTCCCAGTGCGTACTCTCTGTCCCAGTGGATATTCCCTGTTCCAGTGGGTACTCTCTGTCCCAATGGGTATTCCCTGTCCCAGTGGATATTCCCTGTCCCAGTGGGTACTCCCTGTCCCAGTTAGTGTTCCCTGTCCCAGTGAATATTCCCTGTCCCAGTGGATGTTCCCTGTCCCAGTGAATATTCCCTGTCCCAGTGGATGTTCCCTGTCCTAGTGAATATTCTCTGTCCCAGTGGGTATTCCCTGTCCCAGTGGGTGTTCCCTGTCCCAGAGAAAATTCCCTGTTCCAGTGGGTATTCCCTGTCCCAGTGGGTATTCCCTGTCGCAGTGAATATTCCCTGTCCCAGTTGGTGTTCCCTGTCCCAGTGAATATTCCCTGTCCCAGTGGATGTTCCCTGTCCCAGTGAATATTCCCTGTCCCAGTGGATGTTCCCTGTCCTAGTGAATATTCTCTGTCCCAGTGGGTATTCCCTGTCCCAGTGGGTGTTCCCTGTCACAGTGGGTACTCTCTGTCCCAGTGGATATTCCCTGTCCCAGTGGGTACTCTCTGTCCCAGTGTGTATTCCCTGTCCCAGTGGATGTTCCCTGTCCCAGTGGGTACTCTCTGTCCCAGTGGATATTCCCTGTCCCAGTGGGTACTCTCTGTCCCAGTGGGTATTCCCTGTCCCAGTGGATGTTCCCTGTCCCAGTGGGTACTCTCTGCCCCAGTGGATATTCCCTGTCCCAGTGGGTACTCTCTGTCCCAGTGGGTACTCTCTGTCCCAGTGGGTATTCCCCGTCCCAGTGGATATTACCTGTCCCAGTGAATGTTCCCTGTCCCAGTGGGTACTCCCTGTCCCCAGTGAGTATTCCCTGTCCCAGTGGGTACTCTCTGCCCCAGTGGATATTCCCTGTCCCAGTGGGTACTCTCTGTCCCAGTGGGTACTCTCTGTCCCAGTGGGTATTCCCCGTCCCAGTGGATATTACCTGTCCCAGTGAATGTTCCCTGTCCCAGTGGGTACTCCCTGTCCCCAGTGAGTATTCCCTGTGCCAGTGGGTACTCTCTGCCCCAGTGGATATTCCCTGTCCCAGTGGGTACTCTCTGTCCCAGTGGGTACTCTCTGTCCCAGTGGGTATTCCCCGTCCCAGTGGATATTCCCTGTCCCAGTGAATGTTCCCTGTCCCATTGGTTCTCCCTGTCCCCAGTGAGTATTCCCTGTCCCAGTGGGTGTTCCCTGTCCCAGTGAACATTCCCTGTCCCAGTGGGTTTTCCTTGTCCGAGTGAATATTCCCTGTCCCAGTGAGTATTCCCTGTCCCAGTAGGTATTCCCTTTCCCAGTGGGTGTGCCCTGTCCCAGTGGGTGTTCCCTGTCCCAGTGTGTATTCCCTGTCTCAGTGGGTATTCCCTGTCCCAGTGAGTATTCCCTGTCCCAGTGAATATTCCCTGTCCCAGTGGGTATTCCCTGTCCCAGTGGGTGTTCCCTGTCCTCGTGGATATACCCTGTCTCAGTGGATATTCCCTGTCCTTGTGGATATTCCCTGTCCCAGTGGGTCTTCTCTGTCTCAGTGGGTATTCCCTGTCCCAGTGAATATCCCCTGTCCCAGTGAGTATTCCCTGTCCCAGTGGGTGTTCCCTGTCCCAGTGGATATTCCCTGTCTCAGTGGATATTCTCTGTCCCAGTGAATATTCCCTGTCCCAGTGGATATTCCCTGTCTCAGTGGGTATTCTCTGTCCCAGTGAATATTCCCTGTCCCAATTGGTATTCCCTGTCCCAGTGGGTATTCCCTGTCCCAGTGAATATTCCCTGTCCCAGTGGGTATTCTCTGTCCCAGTGAATATTCCCTGTCCCAGTGGGTATTCCCTGTCCCAGTGGGTATTCCCTGTCCCAGTTGGTGTTCCCTGTCCCAGTGAATATTCCCTGTCCCAGTGGATGTTCCCTGTCCCAGTGAATATTCCCTGTCCCAGTGGATGTTCCCTGTCCTCGTGAATATTCTCTGTCCCAGTGGGTATTCCCTGTCCCAGTGGGTGTTCCCTGTCCCAGAGAAAATTCCCTGTTCCAGTGGGTGTTCCCTGTCCCAGTGGTTACTCTCTGTCCCAGTGGATATTCCCTGTCCCAGTGGGTATTCCCTGTCCCAGTGGGTGTTCCCTGTCCCAGTGGGTACTCTCAGTCCCAGTGGGTATTCCCTGTCCCAGTGGATGTTCCCTGTCCCAGTGGGTACTCTCTGTCCCAGTGGATATTCCCTGTCCCAGTGGGTACTCTCTATCCCAGTGGGTATTCCCTGTCCCAGTGGATGTTCCCTGTCCCAGTGGGTATTCCCTGTCCCAGTGGGTACTCTCTGTCCCAGTGGGTATTCCCTGTCCCAGTGGGTACTCTCTGTCCCAGTGGATATTCCCTGTCCCAGTGGATGTTCCCTGTCCCAGTGGGTATTCCCTGTCCCAGTGGGTACTCTCTGTCCCAGTGGGTATTCCCTGTCCCAGTGGATGTTCCCTGACCCATTGGGTATTCCCTGTCCCAGTGGGTACTCTCTGTCCCAGTGGATATTCCCTGTCCCAGTGGGTACTCTCTGTCCCAATGGGTATTCCCTGTCCGGGTGGATATTCCCTGTCCCAGTGGGTACTCCCTGTCCCAGTGGATATTCCCTGTCCTAGTGCATGTTCCCTGTCCCAGTGAATATTCTCTGTCCCAGTGGGTATTCCCTGTCCCAGTGGGTGTTCCCTGTCCCAGAGAATGTTCCATGTCCCAGAGGGTGTTCCCTGTCCCAGTGGGTACTCTCTGTCCCAGTGGACATTCCCTGTCCCAGTGGGTATTCCCTGTCCCAGAGGGTGTTCCCTGCCCCAGTGGATATTCCCTGTCCCAGTGGGTATTCCCTGTCCCAGTGGGTATTCCCTGTCACAGTGGGTACTCTCTGTCCCAGTGGATGTTCCCTGTCCCAGTGGATATTCCCTGTCCCAGTGAGTTCTCTCTGTCCCAGTGGGTATTCCCTGTCCCAGTGGATATTCCCTGTCCCAGTGAGTACTCTCTGTCCCAGTGGGTATTCCCTGTCCCAGTGGATATTCCCTATCCCAGTGGATATTCCTAGTCTCAGTGGGTATTCCCTGTCCCAGTGGGTACTCTCTGTCCCAGTGGATATACCCTGTCCCAGTGGATGTTCCCTGTCCCAGTGGGTACTCTCTGTCCCAGTGGATATTCCCTGTCCCAGTGGGTACTCTCTGTCCCAGTGGGTATTCCCTGTCCCAGTGGGTACTCTCTGTCCCAGTGGGTATTCCCTGTCCCAGTGGATGTTCCCTGTCCCAGTGGGTATTCCGTGTCCCAGTGCGTACTCTCTGTCCCAGTGGATATTCCCTGTTCCAGTGGGTACTCTCTGTCCCAATGGGTATTCCCTGTCCCAGTGGATATTCCCTGTCCCAGTGGGTACTCCCTGTCCCAGTGGATATTCCCTGTCCCAGTGGATGTTCCCTGTCCCAGTGGGTGTTCCTCGTCCCAGTGGATATCCCATGTCCCAGTGAGTATTCCCTGTCCCAGTGGGTGTTCCCTGTCCCAGTGGGTATTCCCTGTCTCAGTGGGTATTCCCTGTCCCAATGGATATTCCCTGTCCCAGTGGGTGTTCCCTGTCCCAGTGAATATTCCCTGTCCCAGTGGGTGTTCCCTGTCCCAGTGGATATTCCCTGTCTCAGTGGGTATTCCCTGTCCCAGTGGATATTCCCTGTCCCAGTGGATGTTCCCTGTCCGAGTGAATATTCTCTGTCCCAGTGGGTATCCCCTGTCCCAGTGGGTGTTCCCTGTCCCAGAGAAAATTCCCTGTCCCAGTGGGTGTTCTCTGTCCCAGTGGTTACTCTCTGTCCCAGTGGATATTCCCTGTCCCAGTGGGTATTCCCTGTCCCAGTGGGTACTCTCTGTCCCAGTGGGTATTCCCTGTCCCAGTGGATGTTCCCTGTCCCAGTGGGTATTCCCTGTCCCAGTGGATGTTCCCGGTCCCAGTGGGTATTCCGTGTCCCAGTGCGTACTCTCTGTCCCAGTGGATATTCCCTGTTCCAGTGGGTACTCTCTGTCCCAATGGGTATTCCCTGTCCCAGTGGATATTCCCTGTCCCAGTGGGTACTCCCTGTCCCAGTGCGTATTCCCTGTCCCAGTGGATATTCCCTGTCCCAGTGGATGTTCCCTGTCCCAGTGGGTGTTCCTCGTCCCAGTGGATATCCCCTGTCCCAGTGAGTATTCCCTGTCTCAGTGGGTATTCCCTGTCTCAGTGGGTATTCCCTATCCCAGTGGGTATTCCCTGTCCCAGTGGGTGTTCCCTGTCCCAGTGGATATTCCCTGTCTCAGTGGGTATTCCCTGTCCCAGTGGATATTCCCTGTCCCAGTGGGTGTTCCCTGTCCCAGTGGGTACTCCCTGTCCCAGTGCGTGTTCCGTGTCTCAGTGGGTATTCCCTGTATCAGTGGATGTTCCCTGTCCCAGTGAATATTCCCTGTCCCTGTCCCAGTGGGTATTCCCTGTCCCAGTGGGTGTTCCCTGTCCCAGTGGATATTCCCTGTCTCAGTGGATATTCTCTGTCCCAGTGAATATTCCCTGTTCCAGTGTATATTCCCTGTCTCAGTGGGTATTCCCTGTCCCAGTGATTATTCCCTGTCCCAGTTGGTGTTCCCTGTCCCAGTGAATATTCCCTGTCCCAGTGGATGTTCCCTGTCCCAGTGAATATTCCCTGTCCCAGTTGGTGTTCCCTGTCCCAGTGAATATTCCCTGTCCCAGTGGATGTTCCCTGTCCCAGTGGGTGTTCCCTGTCCTAGTGAATATTCCCTGTCCAAGTGGATGTTCCCTGTCCTAGTGAATATTCTCTGTCCCAGTGGGTGTTCCCTGTCCCAGAGAAAATTCCCTGTCCCAGTGGTTGTTCCCTGTCCCAGTGGTTACTCTCCGTCCCAGTGGATATTCCCTGTCCCAGTGGGTATTCCCTGTCCCAGTTGGTGTTCCCTGTCCCAGTGGGTACTCTCTGTCCCAGTGGATATTCCCTGTCCCAGTGGGCATTCCCTGTCCCAGTGGGTACTCTCTGTCCCAGTGGATATTCCCTGTCCCAGTGGGTGCTCTCTGTCCCAGTGGGTATTCCCTGTCCCAGTGGATGTTCCCTGTCCCAGTGGGTATTCCCTGTCCCAGTGGATGTTCCCTGTCCCAGTGGGTATTCCCTGTCCCAGTGGGTACTCTCTGTCCCAGTGGGTATTCCCTGTCCCACTGGATATTCCCCGTCCCAGTGGATGTTCCCTGTCCCAGTGGGTACTCCCTGTCCCAGTGGATATTCGCTGTCCCAGTGGGTATTCTCAGTCCCAGTGGGTGTTCCCTGTCCCAGTGGATATTCCCTGTCCCAGTGGGTGTTCCCTGTCCCAGTGGGTATTCCCTGTACCAGTGGGGATTCCCTGTCCCAGTGGGTGTTCCCTGTCCCAGTGGGTGTTCCCTGTCCCAGTGGGAATTCCCTGTCCCAGTGGATATTCCCTGTACCAGTGGGAATTCCCTGTCCCAGTGGGTGTTCCCTGTCCCAGTGGGTATTCTCTGTCCCAGTGAAAATTCCCTGTCCCAGTGAATATTCCCTGTCCCAGTGGATGTTCCCTGTCCCAGAGAGCATTCCCTGTCCCACTGGGTGTTCCCTGTCCCAGTGAATTTTTCCCTGTCCCAGTGGATGTTCCCTGTCCCAGTGAATATTATCTGTCCCAGTGGGTATTCCCTGTCCCAGTGGGTGTTCCCTGTCCCAGAGAATGTTCCCTGTCCCAGTGGGTGTTCCCTGTCCCAGTGGGTACTCTCTGTCCCAGTGGACATTCCCTGTCCCAGTGGGTATTCCCTGTCCTAGTGGGTGTTCCCTGTCCCTGTGGGTATTCCCTGTCCCAGTGGGTATTCCCTGTCACAGTGGGTACTCTCTGTCCCAGTGGATATGCCCTGTTCCAGTGGGTACTCTCTGTCCCAGTGGGTATTCCCTGTCCCAGTGGATGTTCCCTGTTCCAGTGGGTACTCTCTGTCCCAGTGGATATTCCCTGTCCCAGTGGGTACTCTCTGTCCCAGTGGGTATTCCCTGTCCCAGTGGATGTTCCCTGTCCCAGTGGGTACTCTCTGCCCCAGTGGATATTCCCTGTCCCAGTGGGTACTCTCTGTCCCAGTGGGTACTCTCTGTCCCAGTGGGTATTCCCTGTCCCAGTGGATATTCCCTGTCCCAGTGGATGTTCCCTGTCCCAGTGGGTACTCCCTGTCCCCAGTGATTATTCCCTGTCCCAGCGGGTGTTCCCTGTCCCAGTGAATATTCGCTGTCCCAGTGGGTGTTCCCTGTCCCAGTGAATATTCCCTGTCCCAGTTAGTATTCCCTGTCCCAGTGGGTGTGCCCTGTCCCAGTGGGTGTTCCCTGTCCCAGTGGGTATTCCCTGTCCCAGTGGGTATTCCCTGTCCCAGTGGGTGTTCCCTGTCCTAGTGGATATACCTTGTCTCAGTGGGTATTCCCTGTCCTTGTGGATATTCCCTGTCCCAGTGGGTCTTCTCTGTCTCAGTGGGTATTCCCTGTCCCAGTGGGTGTTCCCTGTCCCAGTGGCTATTTTCTGTCCCAGTGGATGTTCCCTGTCCCAGTGGGTATTTCCTGTCCCAGTGGATGTTCCCTGTCCCAGTGGATATTCTCTGTCCCAGTGAATATCCCATGTCCCAGTGAGTATTCCCTGTCCCAGTGGGTGTTCCCTGTCCCAGTGGATATTCCCTGTCTCAGTGGATATTCTCTGTCCCAGTGAATATTCCCTGTCTCAGTGGGTATTCTCTGTCCCAGTGAATATTCCCTGTCTCAGTGGGTATTCCCTGTCCCAGTGGGTATTCCCTGTCCCAGTGAATATTCCCTGTCCCAGTTGGTGTTCCCTGTCCCAGTGAATATTCACTGTCCCAGTGGATGTTCCCTGTCCCAGTGAATATTCCCTGTCCCAGTTGGTGTTCCCTGTCCCAGTGACTATTCCCTGTCCCAGTGGATGTTCCCTGTCCCACTGAGTATTCCCTGTCCCAGTGGGTGTTCCCTGTCCTAGTGAATATTCCCTGTCCCAGTGGATGTTCCCTGTCCTAGTGAATATTCTCTGTCCCAGTGGGTATTCCCTGTCCCAGTGGGTGTTCCCTGTCCCAGAGAAAATTCCCTGTCCCAGTGGGTGTTCTCTGTCCCAGTGGTTACTCTCTGTCCCAGTGGATATTCCCTGTCCCAGTGTTATTCCCTGTCCCAGTGGGTGTTCCCTGTCCCAGTGGGTACTCTCTGTCCCAGTGGATATTCCCTGTCCCAGTGGGCATTCTCTGTCCCAGTGGGTACTCTCTGTCCCAGTGGATATTCCCTGTCCCAGTGGGTGCTCTCTGTCCCAGTGGGTATTCCCTGTCCCAGTGGATGTTCCCTGTCCCAGTGGGTATTCCCTGTCCCAGTGGATGTTCCCTGTCCCAGTGGGTATTCCCTGTCCCAGTGGGTACTCTCTGTCCCAGTGGGTATTCTCTGTCCCTGTGGGTATTCCCCGTCCCAGTGGATGTTCCCTGTCCCAGTGGGTACTCCCTGTCCCAGTGGATATTCGCTGTCCCAGTGGGTATTCTCAGTCCCAGTGGGTGTTCCCTGTCCCAGTGGATATTCCCTGTCCCAGTGGCTGTTCCCTGTCCCAGTGGGTATTCCCTGTACCAGTGGGAATTCCCTGTCCCAGTGGGTGTTCCCTGTCCCAGTGGGTATTCCCTGTCCCAGTGGGTGTTCCCTGTCCCAGTGGGAATTCCCTGTCCCAGTGGATATTCCTTGTACCAGTGGGAATTCCCTGTCCCAGTGGGTATTCCCTGTCCCAGTGGGTGTTCCCTGTCCCAGTGGGTATTCTCTGTCCCAGTGAAAATTCCCTGTCCCAGTGAATATTCCCTGTCCCAGTGGATGTTCCCTGTCCCAGAGAGCATTCCCTGTCCCAGTGGGTGTTCCCTGTCCCAGTGAATTCTTCCCTGTCCCAGTGGATGTTCCCTGTCCCAGTGAATATTATCTGTCCCAGTGGGTATTCCCTGTCTCAGTGGGTGTTCCCTGTCCCAGAGAATGTTCCCTGTCCCAGTGGGTGTTCCCTGTCCCAGTGGGTATTCTCTGTCCCAGTGAACATTCCCTGTCCCAGTGGGTATTCCCTGTCCTAGTGGGTGTTCCCTGTCCCTGTGGGTATTCCCTGTCCCAGTGGGTATTCCCTGTCACAGTGGGTACTCTCTGTCCCAGTGGATATTCCCTGTCCCAGTGGGTACTCTCTGTCCCAGTGGGTGTTCCCTGTCCCAGTGGATATTCCCTGTCCCAGTGGGTACTCTCTGTCCCAGTGGGTATTCCCTGTCCCAGTGGAGTTTCCCTGTCCCAGTGGGTACTCTCTGCCCCAGTGGATATTCCCTGTCCCAGTGGGTACTCTCTGTCCCAGTGGGTACTCTCTGTCCCAGTGGATATTCCCTGTCCCAGTGGATGTTCCCTGTCCCAGTGGGTACTCCCTGTCCCCAGTGAGTATTCCCTGTCCCAGTGGGTACTCCCTGTCCCCAGTGAGTATTCCCTGTCCCAGTGGGTGTTCCCTGTCCCAGTGAATATTCCCTGTCCCAGTGGGTGTTCCCTGTCCCAGTGAATATTCCCTGTCCCAGTGTGTATTCCCTGTCTCAGTGGGTATTCCCTGTCCCAGTGGATATTCACTGTCCCAGTGGGTATTCCCTGTCCCAGTGGGTGTTCCCTGTCCTAGTGGATATACCCTGTCTCAGTGGGTATTCCCTGTCCTTGTGGATATTCCCTGTCCCAGTGGGTCTTCTCTGTCTCAGTGGGTATTCCCTGTCCCAGTGGGTGTTCCCTGTCCCAGTGGGTGTTCCCTGTCCCAGTGGGTATTTTCTGTCCCAGTGGATGTTCCCTGTCCCAGTGGGTATTTCCTGTCCCAGTGGATGTTCCCAGTCCCAGTGGATATTCTCTGTCCCAGTGAATATCCCCTGTCCCAGTGAGTATTCCCTGTCCCAGTGGGTGTTCCCTGTCCCAGTGGATATTCCCTGTCTCATAGAAACATAGAAACATAGAAAATAGGTGCAGGAGCAGGCCATTCAGCCCTTCTAGCCTGCACCGCCATTCAATGAGTTCATGGCTGAACATGAA
Source organism: Pristiophorus japonicus (assembly GCF_044704955.1). Taxonomy (NCBI): domain Eukaryota; kingdom Metazoa; phylum Chordata; class Chondrichthyes; family Pristiophoridae; genus Pristiophorus; species Pristiophorus japonicus. Next base: position 248,951,750 of record NC_091983.1, read on the forward strand.
ACTTCAGTACCCCCTTCCTGCTTTCTCGCCATAACCCTTGATCCCCCGAGTAGTAAGGACTTCATCTAACTCCCTTTTGAATATATTTAGTGAATTGGCCTCAACTACTTTCTGTGGTAGAGAATTCCACAGGTTCACCACTCTCTGGGTGAAGAAGTTTCTCCTCATCTCGGTCCTAAATGGCTTACCCCTTATCCTCAGACTGTGACCCCTGGTTCTGGACTTCCCCAACATTGGGAACATTCTTTCTGCATCTAACCTGTCTAAACCCGTCAGAATTTTAAACGTTTCTATGAGGTCCCCTCTCATTCTTCTGAACTCCAGTGAATACAATCCCAATTGATCCAATCTTTCTTGATAGGTCAGTCCCGCCATCCCGGGAATCAGTCTGGTGAACCTTCGCTGCACTCCCTCAATAGCAAGAATGTCCTTCCTCAAGTTAGGAGACCAAAACTGTACACAATACTCCAGGTGTGGCCTCACCAAGGCCCTGTACAACTGTAGCAACACCTCCCTGCCCCTGTATTCAAATCCCCTCGCTATGAAGGCCAACATGCCATTTGCTTTCTTAACCGCCTGCTGTACCTGCATGCCAACCTTCAATGACTGATGTACCATGACACCCAGGTCTCGTTGCACCTTCCCTTTTCCTAATCTGTCACCATTCAGATAATAGTCTGTCTCTCTGTTTTTACCACCAAAGTGGATAACCTCACATTTATCCACATTATACTTCATCTGCCATGCATTTGCCCACTCACCTAACCTATCCAAGTCACTCTGCAGCCTAATAGCATCCTCCTCGCAGCTCACACTGCCACCCAACTTAGTATCATCCGCAAATTTGGAGATACTGCATTTAATCCCCTCGTCTAAATCATTAATGTACAATGTAAACAGCTGGGGCCCCAGCACAGAACCTTGCGGCACTCCACTAGTCACTGCCTGCCATTCTGAAAAGTACCCGTTTACTCCTACTCTTTGCTTCCTGTCTGACAACCAGTTCTCAATCCACGTCAGCACACTACCCCCAATCCCATGTGCTTTAACTTTGCACATTAATCTCTTGTGTGGGACCTTGTCGAAAGCCTTCTGAAAGTCCAAATATACCACATCAACTGGTTCTCCCTTGTCCACTTTACTGGAAACATCCTCAAAAAATTCCAGAAGATTTGTCAAGCATGATTTCCCTTTCACAAATCCATGCTGACTTGGACCTATCATGTCACCATTTTCCAGATGCACTGCTATGACATCCTTAATAATTGATTCCATCACTTTACCCACTACTGAGGTCAGGCTGACCGGTCTATAATTCCCTGTTTTCTCTCTCCCTCCTTTTTTAAAAAGTGGGGTTACATTGGCTACCCTCCACTCCATAGGAACTGATCCAGAGTCAATGGAATGTTGGAAAATGACTGTCAATGCATCCGCTATTTCCAAGGCCACCTCCTTAAGTACTCTAGGATGCAGTCCATCAGGCCCTGGGGATTTATCGGCCTTCAATCCCATCAATTTCCCCAACACAATTTCCCGACTAATAAAGATTTCCCTCAGTTCCTCTTCCTTACTAGACCCTCTGACCCCTTTTATATCCGGAAGGTTGTTTGTATCCTCCTTAGTGAATACCGAACCAAAGTACTTGTTCAATTGATCCGCCATTTCTTTGTTCCCCGTTATGACTTCCCCTGATTCTGACTGCAGGGGACCTACGTTTGTCTTTACTAACCTTTTTCTCTTTACATACCTATAGAAACTTTTGCAATCCGCCTTAATGTTCCCTGCAAGCTTCTTCTCGTACTCCATTTTCCCTGTCCTAATCAAACCCTTTGTCCTCCTCTGCTGAGTTCTAAATTTCTCCCAGTCCCCAGGTTCGCTGCTATTTCTGGCCAATTTGTATGCCACTTCCTTGGCTTTAATACTATCCCTGATTTCCCTAGATAGCCATGGTTGAGCCACCTTCCCCTTTTTATTTTTACGCCAGACAGGAATGTACAATTGTTGTACTTCATCCATGCGGTCTCTAAATGTCTGCCATTGCCCATCCACAGTCAACCCCCTAAGTATCATTCGCCAATCTATCCTAGCCAATTCACGCCTCATACCTTCAAAGTTACCCTTCTTTAAGTTCTGGACCATGGTCTCTGAAATTACTGTTTCATTCTCCATCCTAATGCAGAATTCCACCATATTATGGTCACTCTTCCCCAAGGGGCCTCGCACAATGAGATTGGTAATTAATCCTCTCTCATTACACAACACCCAGTCTAAGATGGCCTCCCCCCTAGTTGGTTCCTCAACATATTGGTCTAGAAAACCATCCCTTATGCACTCCAGGAAATCCTCCTCCACCGTATTGCTTCCAGTTTGGCGAGCCCAATCTATGTGCATATTAAAGTCACCCATTATAACTGCTACACCTTTATTGCATGCACCCCTAATTTCCTGTTTGATGCCCTCCCCAACATCCCTATTACTGTTTGGAGGTCTGTACACAACTCCTACTAACGTTTTTTGCCCTTTGGTGTTCTGCAGCTCTACCCATATAGATTCCACATCATCCAAGCTAATGTCTTTCCTAACTATTGCATTAATCTCCTCTTTAACCAGCAATGCTACCCCACCTCCTTTTCCTTTTATTCTATCCTTCCTGAATGTTGAATACCCCTGAATGTTGAGTTCCCAGCCCTGATCATCCTGGAGCCACGTCTCCGTAATCCCAATCACATCATATTTGTTAACATCTATTTGCACAATTAATTCATCCACCTTATTGCGGATACTCCTTGCATTAAGACACAAAGCCTTCAGGCTTGTTTTATTAACACCCTTTGTCCTTTTAGAATTTTGCTGTACAGTGGCCCTTTTTGTTCTTTGCCTTGGGTTTCTCTGCCCTCCACTTTTCCTCACCTTCTTTCTGTCTTTTGCTTTTGGCTCCTTTTTGTTTCCCTCTGTCTCCCTGCATTGGTTCCCATCCCCCTGCCATATTAGTTTAAATCCTCCCCAACAGCACTAGCAAACACTCCCCCTAGGACATTGGTTCCAGTCCTGCCCAGGTGCAGACCGTCCGGTTTGTACTGGTCCCACCTCCCCCAGAACCGGTCCCAATGCCCCAGGAATTTGAATCCCTCCCTGCTGCACCACTGCTCAAGCCACGTATTCATCTGCGCTATCCTGCGATTCCTACTCTGACTATCACGTGGCACTGGTAGCAATCCCGAGATTACTACTTTTGAGGTCCTACTTTTTAATTTAGCTCCTAGCTCCTTAAATTCGTTTCGTAGGACCTCATCCCTTTTTTTGCCTATGTCGTTGGTACCAATGTGCACCACGACAACTGGCTGTTCTCCCTCCCATTTCAGAATGTCCTGCACCCGCTCCGAGACATCCTTGACCCTTGCACCAGGGAGGCAACATACCATCCTGGAGTCTCGGTTGCGGCCGCAGAAACGCCTATCTATTCCCCTCACAATTGAATCCCCTATCACTATCGCTCTCCCACTCTTTTTCTTGCCCTCCTGTGCAGCAGTGAATATTCCCAGTGAATATTCCCTGTCCCAGTGGATATTCCCTGTCTCAGTGGGTATTCCCTGTCCCAGTGGGTATTCCCTGTCCCAGTTGGTGTTCCCTGTCCCAGTGAATATTCCCTGTCCCAGTGGATGTTCCCTGTCCCAGTGAATATTCCCTGTCACAGTTGGTGTTCCCTGTCCCAGTGACTATTCCCTGTCCCAGTGGATGTTCCCTGTCCCAGTGAGTATTCCCTGTCCCAGTGGGTGTTCCCTGTCCTAGTGAATATTCCCTGTCCCAGTAGATGTTCTCTGTCCCAGTGGTTACTCTCTGTCCCAGTGGATATTCCCTGTCCGAGTGGGTATTCCCGGTCCCAGTGGGTGTTCCCTGTCCCAGTGGGTACTCTCTGTCCCAGTGGATATTCCCTGTCCCAGTGGGCATTCCCTGTCCCAGTGGGTACTCTCTGTCCCAGTGGATATTCCCTGTCCCAGTGGGTGCTCTCTGTCCCAGTGGGTATTCCCTGTCCCAGTGGATGTTCCCTGTCCCAGTGGGTATTCTTTGTCCCAGTGGATGTTCCCTGTCCCAGTGGGTATTCCCTGTCCCAGTGGGTACTCTCTGTCCCAGTGGGTATTCCCTGTCCCACTGGATATTCCCCGTCCCAGTGGATGTTCCCTGTCCCAGTGGGTACTCCCTGTCCCAGTGGATATTCGCTGTCCCAGTGGGTATTCTCAGTCCCAGTGGGTGTTCCCTGTCCCAGTGGATATTCCCTGTCCCAGTGGGTGTTCCCTGTCCCAGTGGGTATTCCCTGTACCAGTGGGAATTCCCTGTCCCAGTGGGTGTTCCCTGTCCCAGTGGGAATTCCCTGTCCCAGTGGATATTCCCTGTACCAGTGGGAATTCCCTGTCCCAGTGGGTATTCCCTGTCCCAGTGGGTGTTCCCTGTCCCAGTGGGTATTCTCTGTCCCAGTGAAAATTCCCTGTCCCAGTGAATATTCCCTGTCCCAGTGGATGTTCCCTGTCCCAGAGAGCATTCCCTGTCCCAGTGGGTGTTCCCTGTCCCAGTGAATTTTTCCCTGTCCCAGTGGATGTTCCCTGTCCCAGTGAATATTATCTGTCCCAGTGGGTATTCCCTGTCTCAGTGGGTGTTCCCTGTCCCAATGAATGTTCCCTGTCCCAGTGGGTGTTCCCTGTCCCAGTGGGTACTTTCTGTCCCAGTGGACATTCCCTGTCCCAGTGGGTATTCCCTGTCCTAGTGGGTGTTCCCTGTCCCTGTGGGTATTCCCTGTCCCAGTGGGTATTCCCTGTCCTAGTGGGTGTTCCCTGTCCCTGTGGGTATTCCCTGTCCCAGTGGGTATTCCCTGTCACAGTGGGTACTCTCTGTCCCAGTGGATATTCCCTGTCCCAGTGGGTACTCTCTGTCCCAGTGGGTATTCCCTGTCCCAGTGGATGTTCCCTGTCCCAGTGGGTACTCTCTGTCCCAGTGGATATTCCCTGTCCCAGTGGGTACTCTCTGTCCCAGTGGGTATTCCCTGTCCCAGTGGATGTTCCCTGTCCCAGTGGGTACTCTCTGCCCCAGTGGATGTTCCCTGTCCCAGTGGGTACTCTCTGTCCCAGTGGGTACTCTCTGTCCCAGTGGGTATTCCCTGTCCCAGTGGATATTCCCTGTCCCAGTGGATGTTCTTTGTCCCAGTGGGTACTCCCTGTCCCCAGTGAGTATTCCCTGTCCCAGTGGGTGTTCCCTGTCCCAGTGAATATTCCCTGTCCCAGTGGGTGTTCCCTGTCCCAGTGAATATTCCCTGTCCCAGTGAGTATTCCCTGTCCCAGTAGGTATTCCCTGTCCCAGTGGGTGTGCCCTGTCCCAGTGGGTGTTCCCTGTCCCAGTGTGTATTCCCTGTCTCAGTGGGTATTCCCAGTCCCAGTGGATATTCCCTGTCCCAGTGAATATTCCCTGTCCCAGTGGGTATTCCCTGTCCCAGTGGGTGTTCCCTGTCCTAGTGGGTCTTCTCTGTCTCAGTGGGTATTCCCTGTCCCAGTGGGCGTTCCCTGTCCCAGTGGGTGTTCCCTGTCCCAGTGGGTATTTTCTGTCCCAGTGGATGTTCCCTGTCCCAGTGGGTATTTCCTGTCCCAGTGGATGTTCCCTGTCCCAGTGGATATTCTCTGTCCCAGAGAATATCCCCTGTCCCAGTGAGTATTCCCTGTCCCAGTGGGTGTTCCCTGTCCCAGTGAGTATTCCCTGTCCCGGTAGGTATTGCCTGTCCCAGTGGGTGTTCCCTGTCCCAGTGGGTATTTCCTGTCTCAGTGGGTATTCCCTGTCCCAATGGATATTCCCTGTCCCAGTGGGTGTTCCCTGTCCCAGTGAATATTCCCTGTCCCAGTGGGTGTTCCCTGTCCCAGTGGATATTCCCTGTCTCAGTGGGTATTCCCTGTCCCAGTGGATATTCCCTGTCCCAGTGGGTGTTCCCTGTCCCAATGGATATTCCCTGTCTCAGTGGGTATTCCCTGTCCCAGTGGATATTCCCTGTCCCAGTGCGTTTTCCCTGTCTCAGTGGGTATTCCCTGTCCCAGTGGATGTTCCCTGTCCCAGTGAATATTCCCTGTCCCAGTGGGTATCCCTGTCCCAGTGGGTGTTCCCTGTCCCAGTGGATATTCCCTGTCTCAGTGGATATTCTCTGTCCCAGTGAATATTCCCTGTCTCAGTGGGTATTCCCTGTCCCAGTGGGTATTCCCTGTCCCAGTGAATATTCCCTGTCCCAGTGAATATTCCCTTTCCAAGTTGGTGTTCCCTGTCCCAGTGAATATTCCCTGTCCCAGTGGATGTTCCCTGTCCCAGTGAGTATTCCCTGTCCCAGTGCGTGTTCCCTGTCCCAGTGAATATTCCCTGTCCCAGTGGATGTTCCCTGTCCTAGTGAATATTCTCTGTCCCAGTGGGTATTCCCTGTCCCAGTGGGTGTTCCCTGTCCCAGAGAAAGTTCCCTGTCCCAGTGGGTGTTCCCTGTCCCAGTGGTTACTCTCTGTCCCAGTGGATATTCCCTGTCGCAGTGGGTATTCCCTGTCCCAGTGGGTGTTCCCTGTCCCAGTGGGTACTCTCTGTCCCAGTGGATATTCCCTGTCCCAGTGGGCATTCCCTGTCCCAGTGGGTATTCTCTGTCCCAGTGGATATTCCCTGTCCCAGTGGGTGCTCTCTGTCCCAGTGGGTATTCCCTGTCCCAGTGGATGTTCCCTGTCCCAGTGGGTATTCCCTGTCCCAGTGGATGTTCCCTGTCCCAGTGGGTACTCTCTGTCCCAGTGGATATTCCCTGTCCCAGTGGGTACTCTCTGTCCCAGTGGGTATTCCCTGTCCCAGTGGATGTTCCCTGTCCCAGTGGGTACTCTCTGCCCCAGTGGATGTTCCCTGTCCCAGTGGGTACTCTCTGTCCCAGTGGGTACTCTCTGTCCCAGTGGGTATTCCCTGTCCCAGTGGATATTCCCTGTCCCAGTGGATGTTCTTTGTCCCAGTGGGTACTCCCTGTCCCCAGTGAGTATTCCCTGTCCCAGTGGGTGTTCCCTGTCCCAGTGAATATTCCCTGTCCCAGTGGGTGTTCCCTGTCCCAGTGAATATTCCCTGTCCCAGTGAGTATTCCCTGTCCCAGTAGGTATTCCCTGTCCCAGTGGGTGTGCCCTGTCCCAGTGGGTGTTCCCTGTCCCAGTGTGTATTCCCTGTCCCAGTGGGTATTCCCAGTCCCAGTGGATATTCCCTGTCCCAGTGAATATTCCCTGTCCCAGTGGGTATTCCCTGTCCCAGTGGGTGTTCCCTGTCCTAGTGGATATACCCTGTCTCAGTGGGTATTCCCTGTCCTTGTGGATATTCCCTGTCCCAGTGGGTCTTCTCTGTCTCAGTGGGTATTCCCTGTCCCAGTGGGCGTTCCCTGTCCCAGTGGGTGTTCCCTGTCCCAGTGGGTATTTTCTGTCCCAGTGGATGTTCCCTGTCCCAGTGGGTATTTCCTGTCCCAGTGGATGTTCCCTGTCCCAGTGGATATTCTCTGTCCCAGAGAATATCCCCTGTCCCAGTGAGTATTCCCTGTCCCAGTGGGTGTTCCCTGTCCCAGTGAGTATTCCCTGTCCCGGTAGGTATTGCCTGTCCCAGTGGGTGTTCCCTGTCCCAGTGGGTATTTCCTGTCTCAGTGGGTATTCCCTGTCCCAATGGATATTCCCTGTCCCAGTGGGTGTTCCCTGTCCCAGTGAATATTCCCTGTCCCAGTGGGTGTTCCCTGTCCCAGTGGATATTCCCTGTCTCAGTGGGTATTCCCTGTCCCAGTGGATATTCCCTGTCCCAGTGGGTGTTCCCTGTCCCAATGGATATTCCCTGTCTCAGTGGGTATTCCCTGTCCCAGTGGATATTCCCTGTCCCAGTGCGTTTTCCCTGTCTCAGTGGGTATTCCCTGTCCCAGTGGATGTTCCCTGTCCCAGTGAATATTCCCTGTCCCAGTGGGTATCCCTGTCCCAGTGGGTGTTCCCTGTCCCAGTGGATATTCCCTGTCTCAGTGGATATTCTCTGTCCCAGTGAATATTCCCTGTCTCAGTGGGTATTCCCTGTCCCAGTGGGTATTCCCTGTCCCAGTGAATATTCCCTGTCCCAGTGAATATTCCCTTTCCAAGTTGGTGTTCCCTGTCCCAGTGAATATTCCCTGTCCCAGTGGATGTTCCCTGTCCCAGTGAGTATTCCCTGTCCCAGTGCGTGTTCCCTGTCCCAGTGAATATTCCCTGTCCCAGTGGATGTTCCCTGTCCTAGTGAATATTCTCTGTCCCAGTGGGTATTCCCTGTCCCAGTGGGTGTTCCCTGTCCCAGAGAAAGTTCCCTGTCCCAGTGGGTGTTCCCTGTCCCAGTGGTTACTCTCTGTCCCAGTGGATATTCCCTGTCGCAGTGGGTATTCCCTGTCCCAGTGGGTGTTCCCTGTCCCAGTGGGTACTCTCTGTCCCAGTGGATATTCCCTGTCCCAGTGGGCATTCCCTGTCCCAGTGGGTATTCTCTGTCCCAGTGGATATTCCCTGTCCCAGTGGGTGCTCTCTGTCCCAGTGGGTATTCCCTGTCCCAGTGGATGTTCCCTGTCCCAGTGGGTATTCCCTGTCCCAGTGGATGTTCCCTGTCCCAGTGGGTATTCCCTGTCCCAGTGGGTACTCTCTGTCCCAGTGGGTATTCCCTGTCCCACTGAATATTCCCCGTCCCAGTGGATGTTCCCTGTCCCAGTGAATATTCCCTGTCCCAGTTGGTGTTCCCTGTCCCAGTGACTATTCCCTGTCCCAGTGGATGTTCCCTGTCCCAGTGAGTATTCCCTGTCCCAGTGGGTGTTCCCTGTCCTAGTGACTATTCCCTGTCCCAGTGGATGTTCCCTGTCCCAGTGAGTATTCCCTGTCCCAGTGGGTGTTCCCTGTCCTAGTGAATATTCTCTGTCCCAGTGGGTATTCCCTGTCCCAGTGGGTGTTCCCTGTCCCAGAGAAAATTCCCTGTCCCAGTGGGTGTTCTCTGTCCCAGTGGTTACTCTCTGTCCCAGTGGATATTCCCTGTCCCAGTGGGTATTCCCTGTCCCAGTGGGTGTTCCCTGTCCCAGTGGGTACTCTCTGTCCCAGTGGATATTCCCTGTCCCAGTGGGTATTCCCTGTACCAGTGGGAATTCCCTGTCCCAGTGGGTGTTCCCTGTCCCAGTGGGTATTCCCTGTCCCAGTGGGTGTTCCCTGTCCCAGTGGGTATTCCCTGTCCCACTGGATATTCCCCGTCCCAGTGGATGTTCCCTGTCCCAGTGGGTACTCCCTGTCCTAGTGGATATTCGCTGTCCCAGTGGGTATTCTCAGTCCCAGTGGGTGTTCCCTGCCCCAGTGGATATTCCCTGTCCCAGTGGGTGTTCCCTGTCCCAGTGGGTATTCCCTGTACCAGTGGGAATTCCCTGTCTCAGTGGGTGTTCCCTGTCCCAGTGGGTATTCCCTGTCCCAGTGGGTGTTCCCTGTCCCAGTGGGAATTCCCTGTCCCAGTGGATATTCCCTGTACCAGTGGGAATTCCCTGTCCCAGTGGGTATTCCCTGTCCCAGTGGGTGTTCCCTGTCCCAGTGGGTATTCTCTGTCCCAGTGAAAATTCCCTGTGCCAGTGAATTTTCCCTGCCCCAGTGGATGTTCCCTGTCCCAGAGAGCATTCCCTGTCCCAGTGGGTGTTCCCTGTCCCAGTGAATTTTTCCCTGTCCCAGTGGATGTTCCCTGTCCCAGTGAATATTATCTGTCCCAGTGGGTATTCCCTGTCTCAGTGGGTGTTCCCTGTCCCAGAGAATGTTCCCTGTCCCAGTGGGTGTTCCCTGTCCCAGTGGGTACTCTCTGTCCCAGTGAACATTCCCTGTCCCAGTGGGTATTCCCTGTCCTAGTGGGTGTTCCCTGTCCCTGTGGGTATTCCCTGTCCCAGTGGGTATTCCCTGTCACAGTGGGTACTCTCTGTCCCAGTGGATATTCCCTGTCCCAGTGGGTACTCTCTGTCCCAGTGGGTGTTCCCTGTCCCAGTGGATATTCCCTGTCCCAGTGGGTACTCTCTGTCCCAGTGGGTATTCCCTGTCCCAGTGGAGTTTCCCTGTCCCAGTGGGTACTCTCTGCCCCAGTGGATATTCCCTGTCCCAGTGGGTACTCTCTGCCCCAGTGGGTACTCTCTGTCCCAGTGGATATTCCCTGTCCCAGTGGATGTTCCCTGTCCCAGTGGGTACTCCCTGTCCCCAGTGAGTATTCCCTGTCCCAGTGGGTGTTCCCTGTCCCAGTGAATATTCCCTGTCCCAGTGGGTGTTCCCTGTCCCAGTGAATATTCCCTGTCCCAGTGAGTATTCCCTGTCCCAGTAGGTATTCCCTGTCCCAGTGGGTGTGCCCTGTCCCAGTGGGTGTTCCCTGTCCCAGTGTGTATTCTCTGTCTCAGTGGGTATTCCCTGTCCCAGTGGATATTCCCTGTCCCAGTGGGTATTCCCTGTCCCAGTGGGTATTCCCTGTCCCAGTGGGTGTTCCCTGTCCTAGTGGATATACCCTGTCTCAGTGGGTATTCCCTGTCCTTGTGGATATTCCCTGTCCCAGTGGGTCTTCTCTGTCTCAGTGGGTATTCCCTGTCCCAGTGGGTGTTCCCTGTCCCAGTGGGTGTTCCCTGTCCCAGTGGGTATTTTCTGTCCCAGTGGATGTTCCCAGTCCCAGTGGATATTCTCTGTCCCAGTGAATATCCCCTGTCCCAGTGAGTATTCCCTGTCCCAGTGGGTGTTCCCTGTCCCAGTGGATATTCCCTGTCTCAGTGGATATTCTCTGTCCCAGTGAGTATTCCCTGTCCCAGTGGATATTCCCTGTCTCAGTGGGTATTCCCTGTCCCAGTGGGTATTCCCTGTCCCAGTTGGTGTTCCCTGTCCCAGTGAATATTCCCTGTCCCAGTGGATGTTCCCTGTCCCAGTGAATATTCCCTGTCACAGTTGGTGTTCCCTGCCCAGTGACTATTCCCTGCCCCAGTGAATGTTCCCTGTCCCAGTGAGTATTCCCTGTCCCAGTGGGTGTTCCCTGTCCTAGTGAATATTCCCTGTCCCAGTGGATGTTCCCTGTCCTAGTGAATATACCCTGTCCCAGTGGGTATTCCCGGTCCCAGTGGGTGTTCCCTGTCCCAGTGGATATTCCCTGTCCCAGTGGGCATTCCCTGTCCCAGTGGGTACTCTCTGTCCCAGTGGATATTCCCTGTCCCAGTGGGTGCTCTCTGTCCCAGTGGGTATTCCCTGTCCCAGTGGATGTTCCCTGTCCCAGTGGGTATTCCTTGTCCCAGTGGATGTTCCCTGTCCCAGTGGGTATTCCCTGTCCCAGTGGGTACTCTCTGTCCCAGTGGGTATTCCCTGTCCCACTGGATATTCCCCGTCCCAGTGGATGTTCCCTGTCCCAGTGGGTACTCCCTGTCCCAGTGGATATTCACGGTCCCAGTGGGTATTCTCAGTCCCAGTGGGTGTTCCCTGTCCCAGTGGGTATTCCCTGTACCAGTGGGAATTCCCTGTCCCAGTGAATATTCCCTGTCCCAGTGGATGTTCCCTGTCCCAGAGAGCATTCCCTGTCCCAGTGGGTGTACCCTGTCCCAGTGAATTTTTCCCTGTCCCAGTGGATGTTCCCTGTCCCAGTGAATATTATCTGTCCCAGTGGGTATTCCCTGTCTCAGTGGGTGTTCCCTGTCCCAGAGAATGTTCCCTGTCCCAGTGGGTGTTCCCTGTCCCAGTGGGTACTCTCTGTCCCAGTGGACATTCCCTGTCCCAGTGGGTATTCCCTGTCCTAGTGGGTGTTCCCTGTCCCTGTGGGTATTCCCTGTCCCAGTGGGTATTCCCTGTCACAGTGGGTACTCTCTGTCCCAGTGGATATTCCCTGTCCCAGTGGGTACTCTCTGTCCCAGTGGGTATTCCCTGTCCCAGTGGATGTTCCCTGTCCCAGTGGGTACTCTCTGTCCCAGTGGATATTCCCTGTCCCAGTGGGTACTCTCTGTCCCAGTGGGTATTCCCTGTCCCAGTGGATGTTCCCTGTCCCAGTGGGTACTCTCTGCCCCAGTGGATATTCCCTGTCCCAGTGGGTACTCTCTGTCCCAGTGGGTACTCTCTGTCCCAGTGGGTATTCACTGTCCCAGTGGATATTCCCTGTCCCAGTGGATGTTCTTTGTCCCAGTGGGTACTCCCTGTCCCCAGTGAGTATTCCCTGTCCCAGTGGGTGTTCCCTGTCCCAGTGAATATTCCCTGTCCCAGTGGGTGTTCCCTGTCCCATTGAATATTCCCTGTCCCAGTGAGTATTCCCTGTCCCAGTAGGTATTCCCTGTCCCAGTGGGTGTGCCCTGTCCCAGTGGGTGTTCCCTGTCCCAGTGTGTATTCCCTGTCTCAGTGGGTATTCCCAGTCCCAGTGGATATTCCCTGTCCCAGTGAATATTCCCTGTCCCAGTGGGTATTCCCTGTCCCAGTGGGTGTTCCCTGTCCTAGTGGATATACCCTGTCTCAGTGGGTATTCCCTGTCCTTGTGGATATTCCCTGTCCCAGTGGGTTTCTCTGTCTCAGTGGGTATTCCCTGTCCCAGTGGGCGTTCCCTGTCCCAGTGGGTGTTCCCTGTCCCAGTGGGTATTTTCTGTCCCAGTGGATGTTCCCTGTCCCAGTGGGTATTTCCTGTCCCAGTGGATGTTCCCTGTCCCAGTGGATATTCTCTGTCCCAGTGAATATCCCCTGTCCCAGTGAGTATTCCCTGTCCCAGTGGGTGTTCCCTGTCCCAGTGAGTATTCCCTGTCCCGGTAGGTATTCCCTGTCCCAGTGGGTGTTCCCTGTCCCAGTGGGTATTCCCTGTCTCAGTGGGTATTCCCTGTCCCAATGGATATTCCCTGTCCCAGTGGGTGTTCCCTGTCCCAGTGAATATTCCCTGTCCCAGTGGGTGTTCCCTGTCCCAGTGGATATTCCCTGTCTCAGTGGGTATTCCCTGTCCCAGTGGGTATTCCCTGTCCCAGTGGATATTCCCTGTCTCAGTGGGTACTCCCTGTCCCAGTGCGTGTTCCCTGTCTCAGTGGGTATTCCCTGTCCCAGTGGATATTCCCTGTCCCAGTGAATATTCCCTGTCCCAGTGGGTATCCCTGTCCCAGTGGGTGTTCCCTGTCCCAGTGGATATTCCCTGTCTCAGTGGATATTCTCTGTCCCAGTGAATATTCCCTGTCTCAGTGGGTATTCCCTGTCCCAGTGGGTATTCCCTGTCCCAGTGCATATTCCCTGTCCCAGTGGATGTTCCCTGTCCCAGTGAATATTCCCTTTCCCAGTTGGTGTTCCCTGTCCCAGTGAATATTCCCTGTCCCAGTGGATGTTCCCTGTCCCAGTGAGAATTCCCTGTCCCAGTGGATGTTCCCTGTCCCAGTGAATATTCCCTGTCCCAGTGGATGTTCCCTGTCCTAGTGAATATTCTCTGTCCCAGTGGGTATTCCCTGTCCCAGTGGGTGTTCCCTGTCCCAGAGAAAGTTCCCTGTCCCAGTGGGTGTTCCCTGTCCCAGTGGTTACTCTCTGTCCCAGTGGATATTCCCTGTCCCAGTGGGTATTCCCTGTCCCAGTGGGTGTTCCCTGTCCCAGTGGGTACTCTCTGTCCCAGTGGATATTCCCTGTCCCAGTGGGCATTGCCGGTCCCAGTGGGTATTCTCTGTCCCAGTGGATATTCCCTGTCCCAGTGGGTGCTCTCTGTCCCAGTGGGTATTCCCTGTCCCAGTGGATGTTCCCTGTCCCAGTGGGTATTCCCTGTCCCAGTGGATGTTCCCTGTCCCAGTGGGTATTCCCTGTCCCAGTGGGTACTCTCTGTCCCAGTGGGTATTCCCTGTCCCACTGGATATTCCCCGCCCCAGTGGATGTTCCCTGTCCCAGTGGGTACTCCCTGTCCCAGTGGATATTCGCTGTCCCAGTGGGTATTCTCAGTCCCAGTGGGTGTTCCCTGTCCCAGTGGATATTCCCTGTCCCAGTGGGAATTCCCTGTCCCAGTGGGTGTTCCCTGTCCCAGTGGGTATTCTCTGTCCCAGTGAGAATTCCCTGTCCCAGTGAATATTCCCTGTCCCAGTGGATGTTCCCTGTCCCAGAGAGCATTCCCTGTCGCAGTGGGTGTTCCCTGTTCCAGTGAATATTCCCTCTGCCAGTGGATGTTCCCTGCCCCAGTGAATATTATCTGTCCCAGTGGGTATTCCCTGTTCCAGTGGGTGTTCCCTGTCCCAGAGAATGTTCCCTGTCCCAGAGAATGTTCCCTGTCCCAGTGGGTGTTCCCTGTCCCAGTGGGTACTCTCTGCCCCAGTGGACATTCCCTGTCCCAGTGGGTATTCCCTGTCCTAGTGGGTGTTCCCTGTCCCTGTGGGTATTCCCTGTCCCAGTGCGTATTCCCTGTCACAGTGGATATTCCCTGTCCCAGTGGGTACTCTCTGTCCCAGTGGGTACTCTCTGTCCCAGTGGGTATTCCCTGTCCCAGTGGATGTTCCCTGTCCCAGTGGGTACTCTCTGTCCCAGTGGATATTCCCTGTCCCAGTGGGTACTCTCTGTCCCAGTGGGTATTCCCTGTCCCAGTGGATGTTCCCTGTCCCAGTGGGTACTCTCTGTCCCAGTGGATATTCCCTGTCCCAGTGGGTACTCTCTGTCCCAGTGGGTACTCTCTGTCCCAGTGGGTATTCCCTGTCCCAGTGGATATTCCCTGTCCCAGTGGATGTTCCCTGTCCCAGTGGTTACTCCCTGTCCCCAGTGAGTATTCCCTGTCCCAGTGGGTGTTCCCTGTCCCAGTGAATATTCCCTGTCCCAGTGGGTGTTCCCTGTCCCAGTGAATATTCCCTGTCCCAGTGAGTATTCCCTATCCCAGTAGGTATTCCCTGTCCCAGTGGGTGTGCCCTGTCCCAGTGGGTGTTCCCTGTCCCAGTGTGTATTCCCTGTCCCAGTGGATGTTCCCTGTCCCAGTGGGTATTTCCTGTCCCAGTGGGTGTTCCCTGTCCCAGTGGATATTCCCTGTCTCAGTGGATATTCTCTGTCCCAGTGAATATTCTCTGTCTCAGTGGGTATTCCCTGTCCCAGTGGCTATTCCCTGTCCCAGTGAATATTCCCTGTCCCAGTTGGTGTTCCCTGTCCCAGTGCATATTCCCTGTCCCAGTGGATGTTCCCTGTCCCAGTGAATATTCCCTTTCCCAGTTGGTGTTCCCTGTCCCAGTGAATATTCCCTGTCCCAGTGGATGTTCCCTGTCCCAGTGAGTATTCCCTGTCCCAGTGCGTGTTCCCTGTCCCAGTGAATATTCCCTGTCCCAGTGGATGTTCCCTGTCCAAGTGAATATTCTCTGTCCCAGTGGGTATTCCCTGTCCCAGTGGGTGTTCCCTGTCCCAGAGAATGTTCCCTGTCCCAGTGGGTGTTCCCTGTCCCAGTGGTTACTCTCTGTCCCAGTGGATATTCCCTGTCCCAGTGGGTATTCCCTGTCCCAGTGGGTGTTCCCTGTCCCAGTGGGTACTCTCTGTCCCAGTGGATATTCCCTGTCCCAGTGGGCATTCCCTGTCCCAGTGGTTGTACCCTGTCCCAGTGGGAATTCCCTGTCCCAGTGGATATTCCCTGTACCAGTGGGAATTCCCTGTCCCAGTGGGTGTTCCCTGTCCCAGTGGGTATTCTCTGTCCCAGTGAGAATTCCCTGTCCCAGTGAATATTCCCTGTCCCAGTGGATGTTCCCTGTCCCAGAGAGCATTCCCTGTCGCAGTGGGTGTTCCCTGTTCCAGTGAATATTCCCTCTCCCAGTGGATGTTCCCTGTCCCAGTGAATATTATCTGTCCCAGTGGGTATTCCCTGTTCCAGTGGGTGTTCCCTGTCCCAGAGAATGTTCCCTGTCCCAGAGAATGTTCCCTGTCCCAGTTGGTGTTCCCTGTCCCAGTGGGTACTCTCTGCCCCAGTGGACATTCCCTGTCCCAGTGGGTATTCCCTGTCCTAGTGGGTGTTCCCTGTCCCTGTGGGTATTCCCTGTCCCAGTGCGTATTCCCTGTCTCAGTGGATATTCCCTGTCCCAGTGGGTACTCTCTGTCCCAGTGGGTACTCTCTGTCCCAGTGGGTATTCCCTGTCCCAGTGGATGTTCCCTGTCCCAGTGGGTACTCTCTGTCCCAGTGGATATTCCCTGTCCCAGTGGGTACTCTCTGTCCCAGTGGGTATTCCCTGTCCCAGTGGATGTTCCCTGTCCCAGTGGGTACTCTCTGTCCCAGTGGATATTCCCTGTCCCAGTGGGTACTCTCTGTCCCAGTGGGTACTCTCTGTCCCAGTGGGTATTCCCTGTCCCAGTGGATATTCCCTGTCCCAGTGGATGTTCCCTGTCCCAGTGGGTACTCCCTGTCCCCAGTGAGTATTCCCTGTCCCAGTGGGTGTTCCCTGTCCCAGTGAATATTCCCTGTCCCAGTGAGTATTCCCTATCCCAGTAGGTATTCCCTGTCCCAGTGGGTGTGCCCTGTCCCAGTGGGTGTTCCCTGTCCCAGTGTGTATTCCCTGTCCCAGTGGATGTTCCCTGTCCCAGTGGGTATTTCCTGTCCCAGTGGGTGTTCCCTGTCCCAGTGGATATTCCCTGTCTTAGTGGATATTCTCTGTCCCAGTGAATATTCCCTGTCTCAGTGGGTATTCCCTGTCCCAGTGGCTATTCCCTGTCCCAGTGAATATTCCCTGTCCCAGTTGGTGTTCCCTGTCCCAGTGCATATTCCCTGTCCCAGTGGATGTTCCCTGTCCCAGTGAATATTCCCTTTCCCAGTTGGTGTTCCCTGTCCCAGTGAATATTCCCTGTCCCAGTGGATGTTCCCTGTCCCAGTGAGTATTCCCTGTCCCAGTGCGTGTTCCCTGTCCCAGTGAATATTCCCTGTCCCAGTGGATGTTCCCTGTCCAAGTGAATATTCTCTGTCCCAGTGGGTATTCCCTGTCCCAGTGGGTGTTCCCTGTCCCAGAGAATGTTCCCTGTCCCAGTGGGTGTTCCCTGTCCCAGTGGTTACTCTCTGTCCCAGTGGATATTCCCTGTCCCAGTGGGTATTCCCTGTCCCAGTGGGTGTTCCCTGTCCCAGTGGGTACTCTCTGTCCCAGTGGATATTCCCTGTCCCAGTGGGCATTCCCTGTCCCAGTGGGTATTCTCTGTCCCAGTGGATATTCCCTGTCCCAGTGGGTCCTCTCTGTCCCAGTGGGTATTCCCTGTCCCAGTGGATGTTCCCTGTCCCAGTGGGTATTCCCTGTCCCAGTGGATGTTCCCTGTCCCAGTGGGTATTCCCTGTCCCAGTGGGTACTCTCTGTCCCAGTGGGTATTCCCTGTCCCACTGGATATTCCCCGTCCCAGTGGATGTTCCCTGTCCCAGTGGGTACTCCCTGTCCCAGTGGATATTCGCTGTCCCAGTGGGTATTCTCAGTCCCAGTGGGTGTTCCCTGTCCCAGTGGATATTCCCTGTCCCAGTGGGTGTTCCCTGTCCCAGTGGGTATTCCCTGTACCAGTGGGAATTCCCTGTCCCAGTGGGTGTTCCCTGTCCCAGTGGGTATTCCCTGTCCCAGTGGGAATTCCCTGTCCCAGTGGATATTCCCTGTACCAGTGGGAATTCCCTGTCCCAGTGGGTGTTCCCTGTCCCAGTGGGTATTCTCTGTCCCAGTGAAAATTCCCTGTCCCAGTGAATATTCCCTGTCCCAGTGGATGTTCCCTGTCCCAGAGAGCATTCCCTGTCCCAGTGGGTGTTCCCTGTTCCAGTGAATATTCCCTCTCCCAGTGGATGTTCCCTGTCCCAGTGAATATTATCTGTCCCAGTGGGTATTCCCTGTTCCAGTGGGTGTTCCCTGTTCCAGAGAATGTTCCCTGTCCCAGAGAATGTTCCCTGTCCCAGTGGGTGTTCCCTGTCCCAGTGGGTACTCTCTGTCCCAGTGGACATTCCCTGTCCCAGTGGGTATTCCCTGTCCTAGTGGGTGTTCCCTGTCCCTGTGGGTATTCCCTGTCCCAGTGCGTATTCCCTGTCACAGTGGATATTCCCTGTCCCAGTGGGTACTCTCTGTCCCAGTGGGTATTCCCTATCCCATTGGGTATTCCCTGTCCCAGTGGGTACTCTCTGTCCCAGTGGATATTCCCTGTCCCAGTGGGTACTCTCTGTCCCAGTGGGTATTCCCTGTCCCAGTGGATGTTCCCTGTCCCAGTGGGTACTCTCCGTCCCAGTGGATATTCCCTGTCCCAGTGGGTACTCTCTGTCCCAGTGGGTACTCTCTGTCCCAGTGGGTATTCCCTGTCCCAGTGGATATTCACTGTCCCAGTGGATGTTCCCTGTCCCAGTGGGTACTCCCTGTCCCCAGTAAGTATTCCCTGTCCCAGTGGGTGTTCCCTGTCCCAGTGAATATTCCCTGTCCCAGTGGGTGTTCCCTGTCCCAGTGAATATTCCCTGTCCCAGTGAGTATTCCCTATCCCAGTAGGTATTCCCTGTCCCAGTGGGTGTGCCCTGTCCCAGTGGGTGTTCCCTGTCCCAGTGTGTATTCCCTGTCCCAGTGGATGTTCCCTGTCCCAGTGGGTATTTCCTGTCCCAGTGGATGTTCCCTGTCCCAGTGTGTATTCCCTAACCCAGTGGGTATTTCCTGTCCCAGTGGATATTCCCTGTCCCAGTGGGTATTTCCTGTCCCAGTGGATATTCCCTGTCCCAGTGGATGTTCCCTGTCCCAGTGGGTATTTCCTGTCCCAGTGGATATTCCCTGTCCCAGTGGATGTTCCCTGTCCCAGTGGGTATTCCCTGTCCCAGTGGGTATTCCCTGTCCCAGTGGATGTTCCCTGTCCCAGTGGGTATTCCCTGTCCCAGTGGATGTTCCCTGTTCCAGTGGGTATTTCCTGTTCCAGTGGATCTTCCCTGTCCCAGTGCGTGTTCCCTGTCCCAGTGGGTATTTCCTGTCCCAGTGGGTATTCCCTGTCCCAGTGGGTGTTCCCTGTCCCAGTGGATGTTCCCTGTCCCAGTGGGTATTTCCTGTTCCAGTGGATCTTCCCTGTCCCAGTGCGTGTTCCCTGTCCCAGTGGGTATTTCCTGTCCCAGTGGGTATTCCCTGTCCCAGTGGGTGTTCCCTGTCCCAGTGGATGTTCCCTGTCCCAGTGGGTATTTCCTGTCCCAGTGGATGTTCCCTGTCCCAGTGGGTATTCCCTGTCCCAGTGCGTGTTCCCTGTCCCAGTGGATGTTCCCTGTCCCAGTGGATATTCCCTGTCCCAGTGGGTATTCCCTGTCCCAGTGCGTGTTCCCTGTCCCAGTGGATGTTCCCTGTCCCAGTGGGTATTTCCTGTCCCAGTGGATGTTCCCTGTCCCAGTGGATATTCCCTGTCCCAGTGGATGTTCCCTGTCCCAGTGGATATTCCCTGTCCCAGTGGATGTTCCCTGTCCCAGTGGGTATTTCCTGTCCCAGTGGATGTTCCCTGTCCCAGTGGATATTCCCTGTCCCAGTGGATGTTCCCTGTCCCAGTGGATATTCCCTGTCCCAGTGGGTGTTCCCTGTCCCAGTGGGTATTCCCTGTCCCAGTCGGTGTTCCCTGTCCCAGTGGGCATCAAGAAGTAGAATCAGTTTCGGTGGAGCTAAGAAACAGCAAGGGGCAGAAAATATTGCTGGGAGTTGTGTATATACCCCCAAACAGTAATTGTAATGTAGGGCAAAACATAGATCAGGAAATTAGAGGTACATGTAACAAGGTTAATACAGTAATCATGGGGGACTTTAATTTACCAAGGCCAGGCTCACCCAGCAGCCCTGCAGGGCCAACAACACGCCAGCCCAGCGAGGGCACAGCCAACACACCAGAACAGACATTTGTACCGAGGCGGTCCACCAGGGAAAGAAAGGCTCCCGACCGCCTCACCTTGTAAATAGTTTTCACTGTGGCTTTGGGGGAGAGTGATGTTGGGTACCTGTAAAGCATGCACTCCCATGTTCCACCACCAGGGAGCGCATCCCCTGAAGTCCCAAGGGATCCCAGCGTCCCTTGGGAGCACTGTATATAAGCCGGCCCCTAAGGCCTGTTCCTCACTCTGGAGTGTCTTATTAAAGACTGAGGTCACTGTTACTTTAACCTCCCTGTGTGCAGCCTCATGGGTGTTAGGAACACAATATGGATAATGACGTGTGACTTCTGTATTATGGAGACAAGGTACAGAGGTCTCTGGGCTGGAGGTTTTTTAGAGGTAGTTGTGGATTGGGGTGAGGTCAGGCAGAGGAGGACATTACAGGGTTTTACTTTAGTGAACTCACTACGACTGCAGGCTGATGGTTCACCGGCTCCACCTCATTCTCCTGTGGGAATGGAGGGCCTCCCCCTCTTCATCATCATCACCTTTAACTTCCGCAAGATGAATCCTTTCTCTAAGGCAATATCATGTCGAGCACAGCAAGCAGCAATGGTTCTGGAGAGTCTTGCCAGACTGTACTGTGAGGCTACACCGGGTTTATCGAGACACCTAAAAAGAGACCAGAACACCTCTGGTCTGCTCTGTATAGTCCAATGGCCTCATTGTAGTTATTTCTCCCCCTCTGTCTGCAGATGCTTTACTGGAGTCATAAGTCATAACTAGAAAGGTTATCCCTGATCGCCAATCAACCATCCTGATACTTGGTTCTGATCTGTCTCACTTCACCCAGTTCATGTTTACCTCACCAAGTTCCACTTAGAGTATCCATCAACCACTGGGAGGATGAATGAACCCTTCTTTGCCAAATCATCAAAGAAGAACAGACAACAATTCATTTCCAAATCATGATTAAGTAAGGGTATTAAGGGACATTGAGCAATGGAGGGTAAAGGGAGTTGAGGTACAGATCAGCCATGATCTAATTGAATGGCGGGACAGGCTCAAGGGGCTGAATGGCCTACTCCTGTTTCTATTTGCAATACTTAAACATTGAGTATGTAAATAATTAGTAGCTAGGGTAAACTAACAAAATGAATAACAGAGGTGAATAAGACGGTTCAGTGGTATCACAATAATTCAGCATTAATTAAGTTGTCAATATGTAGTCAAGATCAGTGATATAAATGGGTGAGATTAATTTACGATTAAACTCCTTAGATAGCTGACATGTCAACAGCATTAGGTACCTAATCTATTGTATAAGTTAGAGTCTATGTGCTGGTGGTTAGCACTGTTTTTCAGAACTTATAGGACCATGACCTCACGAGCTGTACTGTTGAGCTGGTTGTTTGCCTTCCCCAAGGATTGGCTTCTGGGATGTGGGTGATGAGCCACCTTCTGGTGAGATACTCCAAAGAGTAGGAGTAAATGGGTACTTTTCAGAATGGCAGGCAGTGACTAGTGGGGTACCGCAAGGTTCTGTGCTGGGGCCCCAGCTGTTTACATTGTACATTAATGATTTAGACGAGGGGATTAAATGTAGTATCTCCAAATTTGCGGATGACACTAAGTTGGGTGGCAGTGTGAGCTGCGAGGAGGATGCTATGAGGCTGCAGAGTGACTTGGATAGGTTAGGTGAGTGGGCAAATGCATGGCAGATGAAGTATAATGTGGATAAATGTGAGGTTATCCACTTTGGTGGTAAAAACAGAGAGACAGACTATTATCTGAATGGTGACAGATTAGGAAACGGGGAGGTGCAACGAGACCTGGGTGTCATGGTACATCAGTCATTGAAGGTTGGCATGCAGGTACAGCAGGCGGTTAAGAAAGCAAATGGCATGTTGGCCTTCATAGCGAGGGGATTTGAGTACAGGGGCAGTGAGGTGTTACTACAGTTGTACAGGGCCTTGGTGAGGCCACACCTGGAGTATTGTGTACAGTTTTGGTCTCCTAACCTGAGGAAGGATATTCTTGCTATTGAGGGAGTGCAGCGAAGGTTCACCAGACTGATTCCCGGGATGGCGGGACTGACCTATCAAGAAAGACTGGATCAACTGGGCTTGTATTCACTGGAGTTCAGAAGAATGAGAGGGGATCTCATAGAAACGTTTAAAATTCTGACGGGTTTAGACAGGTTAGATGCAGGAAGAATGTTCCCCATGTTGGGGAAGTCCAGAACTAGGGGTCACAGTCTAAGGATAAGGGGTAAGCCATTTAGGACTGAGATGAGGAGAAACTTCTTCACCCAGAGAGTGGTGAACCTGTGGAATTCTCTAGCACAGAAAGTTGTTGAGGCCAATTCACTAAATATATTCAAAAAGGAGTTAGATGAAGTCCTTACTACTAGGGGGATCAAGGGGTATGGCGAGAAAGCAGGAATGGGGTACTGAAGTTGCATGTTCAGCCATGAACTCAATGAATGGCGGTGTAGGCTCGAAGGGCCGAATGGCCTACTCCTGCACCTATTTTCTATGTTTCTATGTTTCTATGATAAGGGGTAAGCCATTTAGGACCGAGATGAGGAGAAACTTCTTCACCCAGAGAGTGGTGATCCTGTGGAATTCTCTACCACTTCACTAAATATATTCAAAAAGGAGTTAGATGTAGTCCTTACTACTAGGGGGATCAAGGGGTATGGTGAGAAAGCAGGAATGGGGTACTGAAGTTGCATGTTCAGCCATGGACTCATTGAATGGCGGTGCAGGCTAGAAGGGCTGCATGGCCTACTCCTGCACCTATTTTCTATGTTTCTATGTTTCTATGTTTCCCTGTAAATCCACCTTACAGATGGATAACTGGACCCAGACTAGCTGGCTGAAATCTCACCATTCTTGATCTCAAAAATGTGCACAATTAAGCTTTATTCTGGGGATATGGGCATCGCTGGCAAAGCCAGTATTTATTTCTCATCAACAGTTGCCCTTGAGAATGTGGTGGTGAGTCGCCTTCTTGAACCGCTGCAGTCCGTGTGGTGAGGGTACCCGCAAATTGCTGTTTGGTAGAGATTTCCAGGATTTTCGTCCAGCGACAATGAAGGAATGACAAGTAGAGATGGTGTGGGGCTTGGAGGAGAACTTGAAGATGGTGGTGTTCCCATGCACCTGCTGCCCTTCTCCTTCTAGGTGGTAGAGGTCGCGGGTTTGGGAGGTGCTGCCGAAGAAGCCTTGGCGAGTTGCTGCAGTGCATCTTGTAGATGGTACACACTGCAGCCACGGTGCGCCGGTGGTGGAGGGAGTGAATGTTGAAGGTGGTGGATGGGGTGGTGATCAAATGGGCTGTTTTGTCCTGGATGGTGTTGAGCTTGTTGAGTGTTGTTGGAGCTGCACTCATCCAGGCAAATGGAGAGTATTCCATCACAGTCCTCAATTGTGCTTTGTCAGTGGTGGAGAAGCTTTGGGGAGTCAGGCGGTGAGCCACTCACCACAGAATACCCAGCCTCTGACCCACTGTTGTTGCCACAGTATTTATGTGGCTGGTCCAGTTCAGTTTCTGATCCATGAATGTTGATGGTGGGGATTTGACGATGGTAATACCATTAAATGTCAATTAGAGTTGGTTTAACTCCCTCTTGTTGGAGATGGTCTTTGCCTGGCACTTGTGTGATGCGAATATTACTTGCCACTTATCACCTCAAGCCTGGATGTTGTCCAGGTCTTGCTGCATGCGGGCACGGACTATTGCATTATCGAAGGAATGGAGCTGAACACTGTGCAATCATCAGTGAATAGCCCCACCTCTAACCTTTTGATGGAGATAAGGTCAATGATTATTCTGCTTAAGATAGCTGGGCCAAGGACACTCACCTGAGGAAGTCCTGCAGCAATGTCCTGGGGCTGAGCTTCATGGCTTTGAATAACCACAACCATCTCCTTTGTGCCAAGTATGACTCCAGCCACTGGAGAGTTTTTCCCCTAATCCCCATTGACTTCAATATTAATAAGGCTCCTTGGTCGAATGCTGACTTGCTCTCACCTCACCTCTGGAATTCAGCTCTTGTATCCATGTTTGCACCAAGGCTATAATGAGGTCTCGGGTTAAGCGGTACTTTCAACATGTAGTTCGGGACCTGGAATATTAGGTCCTTCATTGAAACACCTGTGAACTCATCCCTTTTTGCCATGGAAGCAAGTCATCCTCGATACAAGGGATCACCTATGAATCAATCATCACCAATCATAGGCAGTCCCTCGAAGCGAGGGTGACTTGCTTCCACGCCAAAAAAGGATGAGTTCACAGGTGTTTCAATGCAGGGCCTGATATTCCGGATCCCGAACTGCATATTGAAGGGTGGAAGATGCCTGTGCGTGGATTGTTACAACATGTGGTGACCGTTGCACACCAGCCATCTCACGGACTTGACAGAGCCAGGTCTTGGTCCAGGGGCAAGGATTAACCAGGACGACTGGAGACCAGCTCTGCTGCACGGGCCTAGCGCGCACACATATCGTAATGTGGGCTGGGCCCGTGCTGCCCCCTGGGCCCTCGCCTCTCCTGGGCCCCGAACTCTCGCCTCCCCTGGGCCCTGATCACATCCCTCTATGAACTCTTGCCGCTCCTTCGCCCTGACCTTGTCGCTCCTGCTGTACCTCCACACTGCAATCAGCCGTCGCCCTCCTGCAGTGCTGTTCCCTGAGGTGGTATACCGCCACACGCTGCTCCCTCCAATGGCCCCGGCCTGCTGATGGTCTTGCATCGATTTCCGGGCCGGGATCACCTATGATGATGATGATGATATGCATTTGTGAGCAGGTTATTGATGAGTAACTGCTGTTTGATACCACTGTTGATGACTCCTTCTGTCATTCTGCTGATGATTGAGAGTAGGCTGATGAGTTGTTAATTTACTGGGTTGGATTTTTTAAACTTTTTGTGAGCAGGGCATACCTGGATAATTTCCACATTGTCGGGTAGAGGCCAGAGTTGTAGCTGTACTGGAATAGCTTAGCTAGGGCTGCAGCTAGTTCGAGAGCACAAGTCTTCAGCACCACAGCTGGGATGATGTCGGCATCCATAGCCTATGCTGGTGATGGACATTTAAGTCCTCCAACTAGAGTATATTCCCTGCCATTGCTACCCTCAGTGCTTCCTCCAAGTGGTACTGACTCATCAGCCGAGGGAGGGCAGTAGGTAATAATCAGCAGGACGTTTCCGACCCGTGTTTGACCTGAAGTTGTGGCACCCAGAGTTAATGTTGAGGACTCCTAGGGCCACTCACTGCTCCGCCCGACTATATACCACTGTGCCCCACCTCTGGTGGGCCTACATAAGAACATAAGAACATAAGAATTAGGAACAGGAGTAGGCCATCTAGCCCCTCGAGCCTGCTCCACCATTCAACAAGATCATGGCTGATCTGACCGTGGACTCAGCTCCACTTACCCGCCCGCTCCCCATAACCCTTAATTCCCTTATTGGTTAAAAATCTATCTATCTGTGACTTGAATACATTCAATGAGCTAGCCTCAACTGCTTCCTTGGGCAGAGAATTCCACAGATTCACAACCCTCTGGGAGAAGAAATTCCTTCTCAACTCGGTTTTAAATTGGCTCCCCCGTATTTTGAGGCTGTGCCCCCTAGTTCTAGTCTCCCCGACCAGTGGAAACAATCTCTCTGCCTCTATCTTGTCTATCCCTTTCATTATTTTAAATGTCTCTATAAGATCCCCCCTCATCCTTCTGAACTCCAACGAATAAAGACCCAGTCTGCTCAATCTATCATCAGAAGGTAACCCCCTCATCTCCGGAATCAGCCTCGTGAATCGTCTCTGTACCCCCTCCAAAGCCAGTATATCCTTCCTGAAGTAAGGTGACCAAAACTGCACGCAGTACTCCAGGTGCGGCCTTACCAATACCCTATACAGTTGCAGCAGGACCTCCCTGCTTTTGTACTCCATCCCTCTCGCAATGAAGGCCAACATTCCATTCGCCTTCCTGATTATCTGCTGCACCTGCAAACTAACTTTTTGGGATTCATGCACAAGGAACCCCAGGTCCCTCTGCACCGCAGCATGTTGTAGTTTCTCCCCATTCAAATAATATTCCCTTTTACTGTTTTTTTTTCCAAGGTGGATGACCTCACATTT
Organism: Pristiophorus japonicus; assembly: GCF_044704955.1. Classification (NCBI taxonomy): domain Eukaryota; kingdom Metazoa; phylum Chordata; class Chondrichthyes; family Pristiophoridae; genus Pristiophorus; species Pristiophorus japonicus. The sequence goes on from NC_091983.1 coordinate 248,977,662, forward strand.
TCTGACATTCTATTCCATCTGCCAAACCTTAGCCCATTCGCTTAACCTATCTAAATCTCTTTGCAGCCTCTCTGTGTCCTCTACACAACCTGCTTTCCCACTAATCTTAGTGTCATCTGCAAATTTTGTTGCACTACACTCTGTCCCCTCTTCCAGGTCATCTATGTATATTGTAAACAGTTGTGGTCCCAGCACCGATCCCTGTGGCACACCACTAACCACTGATTTCCAACCCGAAAAGGACCCATTTATCCCGACTCTCTGCTTTCTGTTCGCCAGCCAATTCTCGATCCATGCTAATACATTTCCTCTGACTCCACGTACCTTTATCTTCTGCAGTAACCTTTTGTGTGGCACCTTATCGAATGCCTTTTGGAAATCTAAATACACCACATCCATCGGTACACCTCTATCCATCATGCTCGTTACATCCTCAAAGAATTCCAGCAAATTAGTTAAACATGATTTCCCCTTCATGAATCCATGTTGTGTCTGCTTGATTGCATTATTCCTATCTAGATGTCCCGCTATTTCTTCCTTAATGATAGCTTCAAGCATTTTCCCCACCACAGATGTTAAACTAACAGGCCTATAGTTACCTGCCTTTTGTCTGCCCTCTTTTTTAAACAGAGGTGTTACATTAGCTGCTTTCCAATCCGCTGGTACCTCCCCAGAGTCCAGAGAATTTTGGTAGATTATAACGAATGAATCTGCTATAACTTCTGCCATCTCTTTTAATACCCTGGGATACATTTCATCAGGACCAGGGGACTTGTCTACCTTGAATCCCATTAGCCTGTCCAGCACTACCCCCCTAGTGATAGTGATTATCTCAAGATCCTCCCTTCCCACATTCCCGTGACCAGCAATTTTTGGCATGGTTTTTGTGTCTTCCACTGTGAAGACCGAAGCAAAATAATTGTTTAAGGCCTCAGCCATTTCCACATTTCCCATTATTAAATCCCCCTTCTCATCTTCTAAGGGACCAACATTTACTTTAGATTTACTTTAGTCACTCTCTTCCGTTTTATATATCGGTAAAAGCTTTTACTATCTGTTGGGACAGGATATAACCAGAGATGGTTATGGAAGAGTCCGAGATATTGACTAACAGGTATCATTGTGTGGGTACGACTGTCAGGCTGTTGTTTGACTAGTCTGTGGGATGGCTCTCCCAATTTTAGCACCAGTCCCTAGACGTTACTGAGGAGGACTATTCAGGGTCAGCTGGGTTGGGTGTACTTTCATCGTGTCCGATGCCTAGGTCTGGTAGATACAGTTGCGGTTCGGACTGTCACTATAGGAAATGTTTCATATGATGGGAAAAGCTTATAATGGGATGTCTAGTTTGGCTATCCATTCGATGGCCTCCTGAAATGGCGAATGGCGAAATGAGGTGCCTCCCACAATAGATCTTAGTGGGATGTGCTCCATGGTCTGGGACTCATGGCCACAATCACACCTTGGGTCGTTCTTTATCTTCCACTTGTGGAGCAGGTGGCCACATTGTCCATGCCTGGTGCGGATTGGGTTGAGCGCTGTCTACTGTCTTCGAGGGAAGTCCAAGCCAGGGACCTCTCTGCTGTTGGGTCAGTGATGTTGCATGCATCCCATCTGGTTAGTGGCTCGATACCAGCTGGGTGAATACTGGCTGCTGTTTCAACGAATGGCCGGCGTGGGTTTTTCATGACCTCATGAATGGGAAGTTTGATGTTGCTCATGATTTTTTCCATCTCACGAAGCATGTTGGTATGCTGCGAATGGCAAGCGTGGCAATGTGGGACAGCACCGGGAGCCACTCGGTTGGAGTCGACTTGAGCATCGCTGACACTGTCCTCATGGCGGTGTTTAGCTGCATGTCCACGATCTTTGTGTGGCAGCTGCAGCACCATGTGTCAGAGCAGTATTCTGCAGCAGAGTAGACTAGGGCCACTGTCGCGGTGCCAAATGTTCTGGCTGTGCTCTCCCATGATGTTGCAGCGAGTTTCCGGGCCAGGTTCACTCTGTTTTTACTTTTTGGCCGGTGTTGGTGAAATGAGGCCGGTAAGTGAGAGTCGTGTCCAGGGTGATGCCCAGGTATTTTGGGTAGAGTTCCTGGGTAAGTCACCTTCTATAGAAGGAAATGTTGAGTTCCTTCCCAGGGGTGCTGTTGTTCAGATTGAACGCTGACACAACTGTCTTCTGCAGATTGGGGTGGACGCACCAGGTCTGGAAATAGTGTTCCAGTAGGTGCAGGTCGCTTGTTAGCGTTCCACTTGCTTCCTCTAGTGTTGATGGCTGCGTCAGCAGTATTATGTCATCGACAGAGACGAACTTCCGGGATTTGGTGCAGGGCGGTGTCCGCTGTATGGATGTTGAAAAAGGCCGGTGCGAGCAGTGACCCTTGTGGCAGACCGTTGTTGAGTGGCCATGTTCGGTTGGTCCTGTCACCAAGATAGACATGGATCTTATGGTGGCTCATTGGAGTATTGATAAGCCTGAGAGTCTTGTGGCATTGGATGGTTATTGGGGTTTGGGCTGTCACTATAAGAACATAAGAAATAGGAGCAGGAGTAGGCCATTTGGCACCTTGAGCCTGCTCCGCCATTCAATAACATCATGGCTGATCTGATCTTAGCCTCAGCTCCACTTTCTTGCCTGCTCCCCAAACCCCTTCACTCCCTTATCATTCAAAAATCTGTCGATCTCCACCTCAAATATATTCAATGACCCAGCCTCCACAGCTCTCTGTGGCAGAGAATTACATATATTTACAACCCTCTGAGGGAAGAAATTCCTCCTCATCTCAGTTCTAAATGGGTAACATCTTATTCTGAAACTGTGGCCCCTAGTTCTAGATTCCCCCACGAGGGGAAACATCCTCTCTGCATCCACCTTCTCAGGATTGCTACCAGTGCCACGTGCTAGTCAGAGTAGGAATCGCAGGATAGCTCAGATGAATATGTGGCTTGAGGAGTGGTGCAGAAGGGAGGGATTCAAATTCCTGGGACATTGGAACCGGTTCTGGGGGAGGTGGGACCAGTACAAACCGGACGGTCTGCACCTGGGCAGGACTGGAACCAATGAACTAGGAGGAGTGTTTGCTAGTGCTGTTGGGGAGGAGTTAAACTAATATGGCAGGGGGATGGGAACCAATGCAGGGAGACAGAGGGAAGTAGAATGGGGGCAGAAGCAAAAGATAGAAAGAAGAAAAGTAAAAGTGGAGGGCAGAGAAACCTAAGGCAAAAAGCAAAATGGGCCACATTACAGCAAAACTCTGAAGGGGCAAAGTGTGTTAGAAAGACAAGCCTGAAGGCTCTGTGCCTCAATGCGAGGAGTATTCGGAATAAGGTGGACGAATGAACTGCGCAGATACCAGTTAACGGTTATGATGTAATTGGCATCATGGAGACATGGCTCCAGGGTGACCAAGGCTGGAAAATCCAGGGTATTCAACATTTAGGAAGGATAGACAGAAAGGAAAAGGAGGCGGGGTGGCATTGCTGATTAAAGAGGAAATTAATGTAACAGTAAGGAAGGACATTGGCTTGGATGTGGAATCGGTATGGGTGGAGCTACGGAATACCAAAGGGCAGAAAACGCTAGTGGGAGTTGTGTACAGACCACCAAACAGTAGCAGTGAGGTTGGGGACAGCTAATAAAGGTACAGCAGTTATCATGGGTGACTTTAATCTACATATTGATTGGGCTAACCAACCTGGTAGCAATGCAGTGGAGGAGGATTTCCTGGAGTATATTAGGGATGGTTTTCTAGACCAATATGTCGAGGAACCAACTGGAGAGCTGGCCATCCGAGACTGGGTGATGTGTAATGAGAAGGGACTAATTAGCAATCTTGTTGTACGAGGCCTCTTGGCGAAGAGTGACCATAATATGGTAGAATTCTTTATTAAGATGGAGAGTGACACAGTTAATTCAGAAACTAGGGTCCTGAACTTAAGGAAAGGTAACTTCGATGGTATGAGGTGTGAATTGACCAGAATTAACTGGCAAATGATACTTAAAAAGTTGATGGTGGATAGGCAATGGCAAACATTTAAAGATCATATGGATAAACTTCAACAATTGTACATCCCTGTCTGGTGTAAAAATAAAACGGGGAAGGTGGCTCAACCATGGTTAACAAGGGAAATTAAGGATAGTGTTAAATCCAAGGGAGAGGCATATAAATTGACCAGAAAAAGCAGCAAACTTGAGGACTGGGAGAAATTTAGAATTCAGCAGAGGAGGAAAAAGGGTTTAATTACAAGGGGGAAAATAGAGTATGAGAGGAAGCTTGCCGGTAACATAAAAACTGACTGCAAAATCTTCTATAGATATGTGAAGAGAAAAAGATTAGTGAAGACAAACGTAGGTCTCTTGCAGTCGGATTCAGGTGAATTTATAACGGGGAACAAAGAAATGGCAGACCAATTGAACAAATACTTTGGTTCTGTCTTCATGAAGGAAGACACAAATAACTTCCGGAAGTACTAGGTGACCGAGGGTCTAGTGAGAAGGTGGAACGGAAGGATATCCTTATTAGGCGGGAAATTGATGGGATTGAAGGCCAATAAATTCCCGGGGCCTGATAGTCTGCATTCCAGAGTACTTAAGGAAGTGGCCCTGGAAATAGTGGATGCATTGGTGATCATTTTCCAACAGTCAACCGACTGGAGGGTAGCTAATGTAACACCACTGTTTAAAAAAGGGAGGGAGAGAGAAAACGGGTAATTATAGACCGGTTAGCCTGACATCAGTAATGGGGAAAATGTTGGAATCAATTATTAAAAATGAAATAGCAGCGCATTTGGAAAGCAGTGACGGGATCGGGCCATGTCAGCAAGGATTTATGAAAGGGAAATCTTGCTTGACAAATCTTCTGGAATTTTTTGAGGATGTAACTGGTAGAGTGGACAAGGGAGAACCAGTGGATGTGGTGTATTTGGTCTTTCAAAAGGCTTTTGACAAGGTCCCACACAAGAGATTGGTGTGCAAAATCAAAACACATGGTATTGGGGGTACTGTACTGACGTGGATAGAGAACTGGTTGGCAGACAGGAAGCAGAGAGTCGGGATAAACGGGTCCTTTTCAGAATGGCAGACAGTGACTAGTGGAGTGCCGCAGGATTCAGTGCTGGGACCCCAGCTCTTTACAATATACATTAATGATTTGGATGAAGGAATTGAGTGTAATATCTCCAAACTTGCAGATGGCACTAAAGTGGGTGGTGGTGTGAGCTGTGAGGAGGATGCTAAGAGGCTGCAGGGTGACTTGGACAGGTTAGGTGAGTGGGCAAATGCATGGCAGATGCAGTATAATGTGGATAAATGTGAGGTTATCCACTTTGGTGGCAAAAACACGAAGGCAGAATATTACCTGAATGGCGCTGGTTTGGAAAAGGGGAGGTGCAATGAGACCTGGATGTCATGGTACATCAGTCATTGAAAGTTGGCATGCAGGTACAGCAGGCGGTGAAGAAGGCAAATGGTATGTTGGCCTTCATAGCTAGGGGATTTGAGTATAGGAGCAGGGAGGTCTTACTGCAGTTGTACAGGGCCTTAGTGAGGCCTCACCTGGAATTTTGTGTTCAGTTTTGGTCTCTTAATCTGAGGAAGGACGTTCTTGCTATTGAGGGAGTGCAGTGAAGGTTCACCAGACTGATTCCCGGGATGGCAGGACTGACATATGAGGAGAGACTGGATCAACTGGGCCTTTATACACTGGAGTTTCGAAGGATGAGAGGGGATCTCATAGAAACATATAAGATTCTGACGGGACTGGACAAGTTAGATGCGGGAAGAATGTTCCCGTTGTTGGGGAAGTCCAGAACCAGGGGTTACAAGTCTTAGGATAAGGGGTAGGCCATTTAGGACTGAGATGAGGAGAAACTTCTTCACTCAGAGAGTTGTTAACCTGTGGAATTCCCTGCCGCAGAGAGTTGTTGATGCCAGTTCATTGGATATATTCAAGAGGGAGTTAGATATGGCCCTTACGGCTAGGGGGATCAAGGGGTGTGGAAAGAAAGCAGGAAAGGGGTACTGAGGGAATGATCAGCCATGATCTTATTGAACGGTGGTGCAGGCTTGAAGGGCCGAATGGCCTACTCCTGCACCTATTTTGTATGTTTCTATGTTTCTACCTTGTCGAGGCCCCTCAGTATCTGATATGTTTCAATATAACACACCTCATTCTTCTAAACTCCAATGAGTATAGGCCCCAACCTGCTCAACCTATCTTCATATGTCAACCCCCTCATCTCAGGAATCAACCTCGTGAACTTTCTCTGAATTGCCTCCAATGCAAGTATATCCTTCCTTAAATACAGAGACCAAAACTGTACACAGTACTCCAGTGTGGTCTCACCAATAGCCTGTACAGTTGTAGCAAGACTTCTCTGTTTTTATAGTCTATCGCCCTTGCCTTCCTGATTACTTGCTGTACCTGCAGACTCACTTTTTGTCTTTCATGCACAAGGATCCCCAGGTCCCTCTGTACCGTAGCACTTTATAATCGCTCTCCACTGAAATAATAATTTGCTTTTTTATTTTTCCTGACAAAGTGGATAACCTCACATTTTCCCACATTGTACTCCATCTGCCAAATGTTTGCCCACTCACTTAGCCTGTCTGTATCCCTTTGCAGATTCTTTGTGTCCTCCTCACAACTTGCTTTCCCATCCATCTTTGTACCATCAACAAACTATGGCGGGTCTGTTTGAGGCGTGCCCTCTCCCGGTGGTAGATTTGTGTGTGCTGATCTCTCTCCTCCTTCTCTCCATGGTACCAATCCCTGGTTGCCTTGCTGTTGAATGCTGGGGACCGCCAGTCGGTGCTTGCAGCCAATGAGTTGAGTATTGTTGAGAGAGGCTTGTGCTGGGAAGGAGCTGGCTGCGATTACTCGCTAGCTCTGCCTCGCTCCCTTTTCCCCAACCGTAAGGAATTGGACCTCCGAGTTTCGAATTTAGCTGGGAGGAGGCTGACGAGGAATAATCCGGACTGGGAAACTCCCCGGGTGCTCCTGTGAAACGGATTTTGCTGGTTTCCGAGAGATGGACCTTGTAACTGACCAGTGTTGAATGAAGGGGTTTTGAAACTATGTAAAAGAGACGGGATCAGACCGGGATTCCCGCGGTGTGGAGATCCGGAGGGATCCCGCGGTTGTGGAGATCCGGAGGGATTCCCAGGTGTGGAGATCCTGGGGGAGCAGGAAAGTTACGAGTGGAATGAAGGCGGTGCTGCCTGGTCACACCAGCGGACATTGGCTCTGACTCCTTGGGGAGACTCGCGGTCGGATTTGCTGGCGACCGGCGGAGTGGGACTCGGATCCGATGGGAATTGCGGACATTTGGGAACAAGTCGCCAGGATTGGGGGAAATTATGGCGTTTACATTCGCTGCTTTCTGTTACATGCTTTCTCTGGTCCTCTGCTCTTCTCTCATCTGCTTCGCTATCTGGAACGTAAGTAAGAGGAGAAATCAAGTGATCCCTGCTGAGAATGAGAGAACTGGAGGGAGGGGGAGAGAGACTGTGGAGGGTGGGGGCGGTGAGAGAGAGCCTCGGGGGGAGAGAGAGAGACTGGGGAGAGGTAAACTGGTTGGAGGGAAGGAGGCTGGTGGAGAGAGAGACTGGAGGGAGGGAGAGAGATACTGGACAGAGAGAGAGACTGAGGAGAGGTAGACTTGAGGGAGGGAAGAAGACTGGGGAGAGAGAGAGAGAGACTGGGGAGAGGTAAACTGGATGGAGGGAAGGAGGCTGGGAGAGAGAAAGACTGGAGGGAGGGAGAGAGATACTGGATAGAGAGAGAAAGACTGGGGAGAGGCAGGCTGGAGGGAGGGAAGAAGACTGGGGAGAGAGAGACTGTGGAGAGGTAGACTGGAGGGAGAGAGAGACTGGGGAGAGGTAGACTGGAGGGAGGGAAGGAGACGGGGGGAGAGAGAGACTGGAGGGAGGGAGAGAGATACTGGACAGAGAGAGAGACTGGACAGATGGGTGGGGGGAGAAATAGACTGACGAGAGACTGGGAGAGAGAGAGAAACTGGAGGAGGGAGAAAGACAGAAAGAGACTGGGGGAGAGGGAGAAAGACTGGAGGGGGAAAGACTGGAGGGAGAGAGAAAGACACTGGGGAGAATGAGAGAGACACTGGGGAGAATGAGAGAGAGAGACTGGGGAGAGGGAGACAGCAGAGCGAGAGAGACTGGGGGGAGAGAGAGAGAGAGAGATTGCGGTGAGAGAGAGAGTGAGAGACTGGGGAGAGAGAGACTGAGGGACTGCAGGGAGAGAGATACTGAGGTGAGAGAGACTGGAGAAGAGAGAGTCTGGGGAGAGAGGTAGAGACTGGGGGAGAGAAAGAATTGAAGGGGAAGAAAGAAACTGGGAAGAGAAGAGAATATGAGAGAGAGAAGCTGGGGGAGAATGGGAGAGATTGGGGAGAGATTGACTGGGGAGAGACTGGGAGAGAGAGACTGGGGAGATAGGGAAAGACTGAGAAGAGATGGGGAGGATGGGAGAGAGAGACTCTGGGATGAAGACTGGGGAGAGAGGAACACTAGGGGGAGGAGATGGAAATAGATAAATTGGGGGATAGAGAGGGAGACTGGAGGGGAGAGAGAGAGAGATTGTAGGGGGCGAGAGAGAATGGCCAGATTCTGGAGGGAGAGAGGGTAGAGAGAGGCTGTCGGGGGAGAGTGAGATTGGAGAAAGACAGATTGGTGAGAGAGAGGCAGAAACTGGATGGAAGAGTCTGCAGAGAGATAGAGATTGGAGGGGAGATCGAGAGACAGAAATAAGAGAAGCAGACTGGAGAGAGAGGGAGACCCTGGAAGAAAAAAGACGGATCGAGGGGAGAGATGGAGGGACGAGAGGCTGATTGGATAAAATTGGGGAGGGATGGAGGGATTGTAGGGATGGGAAGGATGAGAGTGGGAGATTGGAAGAGAGAAGGTTGGGGGGAGAGAGAAACTGGGAAGCAGGAAAGTGAGAAGTGGAATGGGAAAGATTTGTGAGAGGAGGAGAGATGGGAGTGAACCTGAGGGGACAGTAAGACTGAGAGGGGAGTGATGGAGAGACTGAAGGAAAGAGAGTCACAGAACAAGAGGGAAATACAAGGCAAATGAAAGAGTCAGAGACAAAAGACAAAGCCAGCAAGGCAGCAGGAGTAAAGGGGAAAGAGATAGAAAGATTATACTGGGATAAAACTCTAGCTGGTTAATGTTGGTGTTCTGTGTTATTGTACAGAAATACAGAGGGAATGTGAGGCAGTCGTAACAGCCTCGCTGTGAGGAAGCAGCCCCGTTTCCTGTGTTAGTAAACACTGTCCAAGCAGTGAAGCGCCTGAGATGAAGGAGGGTGAGGGTTAGGGAACTGATACGGTGCTGAAGATTATGGGCAGTGTTGTATCGGGCAGGTAACCGAGGCACCCCTCAGGACCAAGGGCCCTGGAGACATGTTCTTCAATGGAAATTTTACAGGAACAGTGTTGGATTGTTTATTGTTCCAGCACCTTGAAACACCTCAATCCTTGGGACAGCCCAGACAAGCCTGCTGCAGGCAGTCAGTGTGAGCACATGCAGTGAATGTTAACAGGCCATTCGGTCATAGAGAGCATCACAGGTAACTTACCCAATATCCGTCAATTTTCAGCAGAATGGGCAATGGAGAGCAAGCAGGAGCAGGAACCCTGGGTGATTTTCCCCTTTGCTAGTGCAGGGGATACTGTGGCCAAATGCCTAAATAAAAAGACTTGCCTTGGTCCAAATTACTTGCCTGCTGGCCAGAATTTTCAGCGCAGTATCAAAGCTTTCCTTTCACAACCTCAGAAGATCCCAAAGTACTACACAGCCAATGAAATACTATTGAAGTGTAGTCACTGTTGTAATGTAGGAAATCGTCCATGGCAAACAAGCCAAAGGCAGGCAGAGGAAACGTTACAGGGACACCCTCAAAGCTTCCTTGATAAAGTGCAGCAAACCAGGCTCCCCGCCTACCCTTCCCCTCAACCACTGTCTGTCCCACCTGTGACAGAGTCTGTGGCTCCCGTATTGGACTGTTCAGCCACCAAAGAACTCACTTCAGGAGTGGAAGCGATTCCGAGGGACTGCCTATGATGATGATGTCGGAAATGTAGCAACCAATTTGTGCACAACAAGCTCTCATAAACCGCAACAAAATAATCTGTTTTTGTAATGTTGGTTGAAAGAAAAATATTGCCAGAACACCGGGGAAAACTCCCCTGCTCTTCTTCAAATCGTGCCGTGGGATCTTTTACGGCCACCTGAGAGGGCAGACGGGGCCTCGGTTTAACATCTCACCTGACAGTGCAGCACTCCCGGCAGTGCAGTGCTGAGCGAGATCCTGAACCCATAACCTGCTGACTCAGAGAGGAGAGTGCGACCAGCTGAGCGACGGCTGACACAAGTGTCTCAGCAGAGAAAGTGAAAGGACAGTAATACAACACCAGGCATTGCATTTATACATTGAACAATCAGGCCTTCAGTCATTCCCATTTGATGTTTTTCAAATTCCCCAAACTGCCCTCCCTCACTGGCCCCCCCAGGGATGATGCAGCGTAAATTAAATATCCTGTAAAAATAAACTCAGCAATCATTATCTTGGGGAGTTGAAGTCACCGTCTAGCCTTGTTGTCGCAGAGACGGAGTGCTGGTTGAAATCACAAAATTGTTAGCACTTCAGATATATTTATTCTCCTCCTTCCCCAGCCCACGCCGGGATGTGGATTCAAAGGGTACAGTACGGGAGCCATCCCTTTTCAATATAACATACGCTTTGTATGACTGAGATCGATAGATTTCTGTTAGGTATATGAAAGAACAAAGAAAGATTTGCATTTCTATAGCGCCTTTCACAACCTCAGGACGTCCCAGAGTACTTTACAGTCAATGAAGCAATTTGAAGTGTAGTCGCTGTTATAATGTAGGGTAACACAGCAAGATCCCACAGACAATGGGACAAAGGTGGGTAAGTGCAGTTGAGGTGGTCAGCCAGGGAGCAGCGTCCAGCGGCCCGGCCCAGAAATCGGCACGGTCCCGGCCTGCGAGACCATCAGCAGGCCGGGGCCATTGGAGGGAGCAGCATTCAGCGACATACCACTGCAGGGAGCAGTGTGCGGTGACATACCACTGCAGGGAGCAGTGTGTGATGATATACAACTGCAGGGAGCAGTGTGCGGTGACATACCACTGCAGGGAGCGGTGTGTGGTGATATACCACTGCAGGGAGCAGTGTGCAGCGACATACCACTGCAGGGAGCGGTGTGTGGTGATATACCACTGCAGGGAGCAGTGTGTGGTGATATACCACTGCAGGGAGCAGTGTGTGGTGATATACCACTGCAGGGAGCAGTGTGTGGTGATATACCACTGCAGGGAGCAGTGTGTGGTGATATACCACTGCAGGGAGCAGTGTGTGGTGATATACCACTGCAGGGAGCGGTGTGTGGTGATATACCACTGCAGGGAGCGGTGTGTGGTGATATACCATTGCAGGGAGCAGTGTGCAGCGACATACCACTGCAGGGAGCGGTGTGTGGTGATATACCACTGCAGGGAGCAGTGTGTGGTGATATACCACTGCAGGGAGCGGTGTGCGGTGATATACCACTGCAGGGAACGGTGTGCAGCGACATACCACTGCAGGGACCAGCGCGTGCTGCTGCAGGAGGGCGACGGCTACGAAGCCAGGTCACTGGTTGCAGTGCGGGCAGGCACAGCAGGAGGGGCAAAGGAACGGCAAGAGTCTGTAGAGGGAAGTGACCGGGGCCCAGGAGAGGCGCGAATCTGGGGCCGAGGGGCAGCACGGACCAGCCCACACTGCAATATGTGTGCATGATCGGTCCGTGCAGCAGAGCTGGTCTCCAGTCGTCTTGGTTAACCCTTGCCACTGGACCAAGACCGAGCTCTGTCAAGCCCGTGTGGTGGCTGGTGTGCAACGGCCACCCCACGTTAAAAAAAAATCCACGCACAGACATCTTCCACCCTTCACGATGTAGTTCGGGATCTGGAATATTAGTTCCTTCATTGAAACACTTGTGAACTCATCCCTTTTTTGGCGTGGAAGCAAGACATCCTCGCTTCGAGGGACTACCTATGATGATGATGATGATGAATTGAATAGCAGAGCAGGCTCGAGGGGTTGAATGGTCTACTCCTGTTCCTAATGTTCCTGTAAACAGGCCTGAAAGAGCCCATGTAATGGACCCACAACACTATAAAGGAAGAGGTGGGGGAAGGATCTGTGGAACGGCAATGCAGATGCGAAACGAAATCCCCATCTCCAACTTGCTCCCATTACTCCCTCTCTGCCGTGATCCAGCAACAGCCAAGCACAGGATATTCCTGCAGATACTGTAGACCAGAATGGAGAGTTACCATCAAACGTGATCATGGTCAATGCTACGTGCGGTTAAAGAGTCTGGACGGTTCACTGAGCACAAAACAAATGTACTGTCCAAGCAAGGAAGAACCCTTTGTGCCTCAAGACCCAGGGTAGCAAAGTGTCTCCGGACCTGGCTCTGTGAGAGCCTTAGATGAAATCTATCCGAGACATTTTCACCTGAGCGCTGTGTGCAGAAGAAGGGTTGTCTTCACAGGAACAGATTGGTGAGCTCACCAAGTGAAGATATACATTTCACAGAAAAGCACCAATGCATAACTTGCACATGATTGAAGTGATGCCCACTCTCCTCCCTCTTTGAAGAAAAGCATTTTTTCTAAACTCTGTGTCAGGAAGACTGTAGCCCTATATCTGTAACAGGATCTTTGTTTTGCCCAATCTCCACAAGACACTTGTTGGCGTATAGTTCCACAGGTACCACATCCTATGCCCAAGTGGCCATTCTATATCTAGACAGGTTATTGATAGGCGTTGCAGACGACCTAGATCCTGGCCGCATGTGCACAGGAGCCCCTGGGTAGTGATCAGGAATGGAACCCCTGGGCTACTTTCCCCTCAGTACTCCAATCGTAGCTCCTCCAATTGAGATTAGTTAACACAGCTTGAAGCAGAAATTGAACCGAAGACTGTCCTGGTATGTGTAACGCAGTCCATGCCACCTTTACCAACTGAGTCACTGGGGAAAACTGCAATTGGATCCATGAACATAGGGGTTGGATTTCAACAGTCTTTCTCTGATCATCCATCGTAACTTTGCGTTGTCCTGCTGGGCGATTGGAAGAACCTCCACGGGAATTGAACCCTAAAATGTTCAGACTGTACCCAAGCCACACACTTTCCTGCGCGTTAAATCAGCAAGTTATAAAGGACCATTATCACAAATACATGCTACTTGTTAACAAGTCCAGCACTGAATGCCAATTTAGAAAGGTCTGAGGAAGCAACCCAATGCACTGCTATGGCTTCTTCGACAGCACCACCCAGCACCCAGAAGGACAAGGGCAGCCGGTGCATGGGAACACCATCACCTCCAAATTCCCCTCCAGGTCTCTCACAATTCTGACTTGGACAAATATTGCCTTGCCTTCATCGTCGCTGAGTTAAAATCCTAGAACTCCATACCTAACAGCACACGGACTGCAGCTCACCACCACCTTCTCAAGGGCAACTAGGGATGGGCAATAAATGCCAGTAATGCCCACATCCCGAGAATTAATTAACTAGTGCTGATTGTATTAATTACCAGTGCTAATTATATTAATTACTAGTGCTGAATATAATAAGTACTAATGCTGTTAATATTAAATACTAATGCTGATTATATAATGCACTAGTGCTGATTATATTAATTACGAGCACTGATTATATGATGTACAAGTGCTGATTATATTAATGAAGTACTAATGCTGATTATATTCATTACCAGCTCTGATTATATGATATACTCGTGCTGATTACATAATATACTGTTGATTACACAATGTACTAGTTATACTGGATTGTTTCGAGCTTCTTAAGTGTTATACCTGTTCAGGTGAGTGGTGAGTATTCCATCACACTCCTTCATTGAACCTTGTCGATACTGGGGAGGCTTTGCGGGGTATGGGGCTGAGCCACTCATTGCAGAGTACTCAGTAACTGCCTGCTGGAATGTGTGTGTGTCTTGGCTGGGGTGCCTCCTGCAGTCAAATAGCTGGCACCGCTCAGTGTCAACGTTACACACTGAATAATGGCATCTGTGGAATCTTACCCCAGCAAGGAATCAAATTCTTTCAGGGGAAGAGGCAAAATTCACTCGTAAAGAAATGAAAAAAATTCCAGAAAAAGAAAGGGTTAACCATCAGCTGCTTTGACTGCGATTGTGACTGCTCACCACATAGCCACCTGCTAGTGGGAAAGAACCATTCCTGCTATTTATGTATTTATATAGCACCTTTTATAACTCCAAAGCATTCTACAACCATCAGAATGCAGTACTTTTGAAGTGTAGTCACTGATGTAATGTAGGAAACACAGAAGCCAATTAGTGCACAGCAAGCTCAATGATAATGACCAGATAATCTGTTTTAGTGATGTTCATTGCAGGATAAATATTGGTCGGACACCAGTTGGATCTCTCCTGCTCTTCTTAGTGCAATGTGATCATTATATGCACCGAAGATTGCAGATGGGCCTTAGTTTAACTTTTCATCTGATAGACTACAAATGGAACCTCCGATAGTGCAGCGATCTCTCAGTACTGCCCCTCCGACAGTGCAGCACTCCCTCAGTACTGCCCCTCCGACAGTGCAGCGCTCCCTCAGTACTGCCCCTCCGACAGTGCAGCGCTCCCTCAGTACTGCCTCTCCGACAGTGCATCGCTACCTCAGTACTGCCCCTCCGACAGTGCAGCGCTCCCTCAGTACTGCCCCTCCGACAGTGCAGCGCTCCCTCAGTACTGCCCCTCCGACAGTGCAGCACTCCCTCAGTACTGCCCCTCCGACAGTGCAGCGCTCCTTCAGTACTGCCCCTCCGACAGTGCAGCACTCCTTCAGTACTGCCCCTCCGACAGTGCGGCATTCCCTCAGTACTGCCCCTCCGACAGTGCAGCACTCCCTCAGTACTGCCCCTCCGACAGTGCAGCACTCCCTCAGTACTGACCCTCCGACAGTGCAGCGTTCCCTCAGTACTGCCCCTCTGACCGTGCAGCGCTCCCTCAGTCCTACGCCTCTGACAGTGCAGCGTTCCCTCAGTCCTGCGCCTCCTGACATCGAAACATAGAAACATAGAAAATAGGTGCAGGAGTAGGCCATTCGGCCCTTCGAGCCTGCACCGCCATTCAATAAGATCATGGCTGATCATTCCCTCAGTACCCCTTTCCTGCTTTCTCTCCATACCCTTTGATCCCTTTAGCCGTAAGGGCCATATCTAACTCCCTCTTGAATATATCCAATGAACTGGCATCAACAACTCTCTGTGGCAGGGAATTCCACAGGTTAACAACTCTCTGAGTGAAGAAGTTTCTCCTCATCTCAGTCCTAAATGGCCTATCCCTTATCCTAAGACTGTGTCCCCTGGTTCTGGACTTCCCCATCATCGGGAACATTCTTCCCGCATCTAACCTGTCCAGTCCTGTCATAATCTTATACTTTCCTATGAGATCCCCTCTCATCCTTCTAAACTCCAGTGAATAAAGGCCCAACTGATCCAGTCTCTCCTCATATGACAGTCCAGCCATCCCTGGAATCAGTCTGGTGAACCTTCGCTGCACTCCCTCAATAGCAAGAACGTCCTTCCTCAGATTAGGAGACCAAAACTGAACACAATATTCCAGGTGAGGCCTCACTATGGCCCTGTACAACTGCAGTAAAACCTCCTAGCTATGAAGGCCAACATATCATTTGCCTTCTTTACCGCCTGCTGTACCTGTATGCCAACTTTCAATGACGGATGAACCATGACACCCAGGTCTCATTGCACCTCCCCTTTTCCTAAACTGCCACCATTCAGATAATATTCTGTCTTCGTGTTTTTGCCGCCAAAGTGGATAACCTCACATTTATCCACATTATACTGCATCTGCCATGCATTTGCCTACTCACCTAACCTGTCCAAGTCACCCTACAGCCTCTTAGTATCCTCCTCACAGCTCACACCGCCACCCAGTTTAGTGTCATCTGCAAACTTGGAGATATTACACTCAATTCCTTCATCTAAATCATTAATGTATATTGTAAAGAGCTGGGGTCCCAGCACTGAGCCCTGCGGCACTCCACTAGTCACTGCCTGCCATTCTGTAAAGGACCCGTTTATCCCGACTCTCTGCTTCCTGTCTGCCAACCAGTTCTCTATCCACGTCAGTACATTACCCCCAATACCATGCGCTTTGATTTTGCACACCAATCTCTTGTGTGGGACCTTGTCAAAAGCCACATCCACTGGTTCTCCCTTATCCACTCTGCTAGTTACATCCTCAAAAAATTCCGGAAGATTTGTCAAGCATGATCTCCCTTTCATAAATCCATGCTGACTTGGACTGATCCTGTCACTGCTTTCCAAATGTGCTGCTATTTCATCCTTAATGATTGATTCCAACATTTTCCCCACTACTGATGTCAGGCTAACCGGTCTATAATTATCCATTTTCTCTCTCCCTCCCCTTTTTAAAAAGTGTTACATTAGCTACCCTCCAGTCCATAGGAACTGATCCAGAGTCGATAGATTGTTGGACATGATCACCAATGCATCCACTATTTCTAGGGCCACTTCCTTAAGTACTCTGGAATGCAGACTATCAGGCCCCGGGGATTTATCGGCCTTCAATCCCATCAATCCCATCAATTTCCCTAACACAATTTCCCGCCTAATAAGGATATCCTTCAGTTCCTCCTTCTCACTAGACCCACTGTCCCCGAGTACATTCGGAACATTATTTGTGTCTTCCTTCGTGAAGACAGAACCGAAGTATTGGTTCAATTGGTCTGCCATTTCTTTGTTCCCCATTATAAATTCACCTGAATCCAACTGCAAGGGACCTACGTTTGTCTTCACTAATCTTTTTCTCTTCACATATCTATAGAAGCTTTTGCAGTCAGTTTTTATGTTCCCTGTAAGTTTCCTCTTGTACTGTATTTTCCCCCTCTTAATTAAACCCTTAGTCCCCCTCAGTTGAATTCTAAATTTCTCCCAGTCCTCAGGTTTTCTGCTTTTTCTGGCCAATTTTTATGCCTCTTCCTTGGTTTTAACACTATCCTTAATTTCCCTTGCTAGCCATGGTTGAGCCACCTTCCCCATTTTATTTTTACACCAGACAGGGATGTACAATTGCTGAAGTTTATCCATGTGATCTTTAAATGTTAGCCATTGCTTATCCACCGTCAAACCTTTAAGTATCATTTGCCAGTCTATTCTAGTCAATTCACGCCTCATACCGTCGAAGTTACCTTTCCTTAAGTTCAGGACCCTAGTTTCCGAATTAACTGTGTCACTCTCCATCTTAATAAAGAATTCTACCATATTATGGTCACTCTTCCCCAAGGAGCCTCGCACAACAAGAGTTCTAATTAGTCCCTTCTCATTACACATCATCCAGTCTAGGATGGCCAGCCCTCTAGTTGGTTCCTCGACATATTGGTCGAGAAAACCATCCCTACTACACTCCAGGAAATCCTCCTCCACTGCCTTGCTACCAGTTTGCTTAGCCCAATCAATATGTAGATTAAAGTCGCCCATGATAACTGCTGTACCTTTATTGCACACATCCCTTATTTCTTGTTTGATGCTGTCCCCAACCTCACTACTACTGTTTGGTGGTCTATACACAACTCCCAAAAGGGTGTTTTCTGCCTTTTGGTATTCCGCAGCTCCACCCATACCGATTCCACATCATCCAGGCTAATGTCCTTCCTTACTATTGCATTCATTTCTTCTTTGACCAGCAATGCTACCCAACCTCCTTTTCCTTTCCGTCTATCCTTCCTAAATGTTGAATACCCCTGGATGTTGAGTTCCCAGCCTTGGTCACCCTGGAGCCATGTCTCTGTGATGCCAATTACATCATACCCGTTAATTGCTGTCTGTGCAGTTAATACGTCCACCTTATTCCGAATATTCCTCGCATTGAGGCACAGAGCCTTCAGGCTTGTCTTTTTTAGAATTTTGCTGTAATTTTGCCCTTTTTGTTTTTTGCCTTGGGTTTCTCTGCCCTCCACTTTTACTATTCTCCTTTCTATATTTTGCTTCTGCCTCCATTTTATTTCTCTCTGTCTCCCTGCATAGGTTCCCATCCCCCTGCCAAGTTAGTTTTACTCTTCCCCAACAGCACTAGCAAACACTCCCCCGAGGACATTGGTTTCGGTCCTGTCCAGGTGCAGACCGTCCGGTTTGTACTGGTCCCACCTCCCCCAGAACCGGTTCCAATGACCCAGGAATTTGAATCCCTCCCTTTTGCACCTGTCCTCAAGGCAGGTATTCATCTGAGCTATCCTGCGATTCCTACTCTGAATCGCACGTGGCACTGGTAGCAATCCTGAGATTACGACTTTTGAGGTCCTTTTAATTTAGCTCCTAGCTCCCTAAATTCATCTTGTAGGACCTCATCCCGTTTTTTACCTATATCGTAGGTACCAATATGCACCATGACAACTGGCTGTTCGCCCTCCCTTTTCAGAATGTCCTGCACCCGCTCCGAGACATCCTTGACCCTTGCACCAGGGAGGCAACATACCATCCTGGAGTCTCGGTTGCGGCCGCAGAAACGCCTATCTATTCCCCTTACAATCGAATCCCCTATCACTATCGCTCTCCCACTCTTTTTCCTGCCCTCCTGTGCAGCAGAGCCAGCCACAGTGCCATGAACTTGGCTGCTGTTACTCCCCCCTGATGAGTCATCCCCCCCAACAGTACCCAAAGCGATATATCTGTTTTGCAGGGGGATGACCGCAGGGGACCCCTGCACTATCTTCCTTGCACTGCTCTTCCTGTTCGTCACCCGTTTACTATCTGGCTGTGTACCCTTTACCTGCAGTAAGACCAACTCACTAAACGTGCATTTCACGTCATTCTCAGCATCGTGGATGCTCCAGAGTGAATCCACCCGCAGCTCCAGTGCCACAATGCGGTCCGTCAGGAGCTGCAGGCGGATACACTTCCCGCACACATAGTCGTCAGAGACACTGGAAGCGTCCCTGACTTCCCACATAGTACAGGAGGAGCATAACACGTGTCCGAGCTCTCCTGCCATGTCTTAACCCTTAGATTAACTTAAATTGGCAACAACAATGCTAAAGGTTACTTACTGATAAAGAAAAGAAACAAGAAAAGCTACTTACCAATCACCAGCCAATCACTTACCCCCTTGGCTGTGACGTCACCTTTCGATTTATTTTTACTTTTTTGCCTTCTCTCCCCGCTGCAGCTGCACCAGCTGGGTCTTTGTAGGCCGCTTGCCTCACGACCTCCCGCCTCCCGACTGACAGTGCAGTGCTCCCTCAGTCCTGCCCCTCAGACAGTACAGCGCTCCCTCAGTCCTGACTCCTGACAGTGTAGCACTCCCTCAGTACTAACCCTCCGACAGTACAGCGCTCCCTCAGTCCTGCCCCCTGACAGTGCAGCACTCCCTCAGTACGGACCCTCCGACAGTGCAGCACTCCCTCAGTACTGACCCTCCGACAGTGCAGCACTCCCTCAGTACGGACCCTCCGACAGGGCAGCACTCCCTCAGTACAGACCCTCCGACAGTGCAGTGTTCCCTCAGTCCTGCCCCCTGACAGTGCAGCGCTCCCTCAGTACGGACCCTCCGACAGTGCAGTGTTCCCTCAGTCCTGCCCCCTGACAGTGCAGCGCTCCCTCAGTACTGAGTGGCACCCTGGTTCTGTGTTCAAGTCTCTGGAGTGAGACTTGAATGCACGATCTTCTGACTTAAGAGATGAGGGTGTTACCCACTGAGCTTCAGCTGACATCTGGACTGACTTCAAAAGGCAGCCCATGTAACTCTGGCTATAACCTAGGTGAATTGTTCCTCGGTCCCCAGGACTGGGTGCACTGAACATAGATTGGGAAGGTTTGGGGATATTCTGGTTACTGAATGGAGTTATCGGGCATTCACTGGAGAGGAGGCAGCTACATCGCAGTCACCATCCGTAGCATTGTTTGCTCGAATATGAATCACACACTGAGAATCCCACAGTGCTGCCTGTGTGATGCCATGTTCTTAGCAAATGACTGTGCTCCAGCACTGAATACAAGCCAGAGCTGAGATCAGCAAGAGCATCGTGTACTCGGGGCCCTTACGCTCTTTCTTAATTTCAGTTTTGCTGTGGCTGAGTTGGTATCACTCTCATTTCTGGGTCAGATAGTTGTGGAATCAAGCCCCATTGATGGGGAAATAGAGTTGAGGTACAGATCAGCCGTGATCTAATTAAATGGTGGAACAGGCTCTCGGGCTGAATGACCTACTCCTGTTCCTTTGTTCAACTGCAGGACCTAATATCACTGACACTGTAATGCAGTACTGAGGGAGCACTGCACTGTCGGAGGGGCAGTACTGAGGGAGCACTGCACTGTCGGAGGGGCAGTACTGAGGGAGCACTGCACTGTCGAAGGGACAGTACTGAGGGAGCACTGCACTGTCGGAGGGGCAGTACTGAGGGGCCCCCGCACTGTCGGAGGGACAGTACTGAGGGAGCACTGCACTGTCGGAGGAACAGTACTGAGGGAGCGCTGCACTGTCGGACGAACAGTACTGAGGGAGTGCCGCACTGTCGGAGGGGCAGTACTGAGGGGGTGCCGCACTGTCGGAGGGGCAGTACTGAGGGAGCACTGCACTGTCGGAGGGGCAGTACTGAGGGAGCGCTGCACTGTCGGAGGGACAGTACTGAGGGAGCACTGCACTGTCGGAGGGGCAGTACTGAGGGAGCGCTGCACTGTCGGAGGGGCAGTACTGAGGGAGTGCTGCACTGTCGGAGGGGCAGTACTGAGGGAGCATTGTACTGTTGGAGGGGCACTGTCAGAGGGGCAAAAAAAGAAAGACTTGGATTTATATAACATCTTTCACGACCACCAGACATCTGAAAGCGCTTTACAGCCAATGAAGTACTTTTGGAGTGTAGTCATTGTTGTAACATAGGAAACGCGGCAGCCAATTTGGGCACAGCAAGCTCCCACAAACAGCAATGTGCTAATGACCAGATAACCTGATTGCTTGTTCTGTGGATTGAAGGATAAATATTGGCCAGGACATCGGGGATAACTCCCCTGCTCTTCTTTGAAATAGTGCCATGGGTCTTTTACGTCCACTTGAGAGAGCAGACAGGGCCTCAGTTTAACTGAAATATGGCACTTCCAACAGTTCAGTGATCCCTCAGCACTGCACTGGAGTGTCAGCCTAGATGTTTTTGTGCTCATGTTCTTGGACCCACAACCTTCTGACTCAGAGGCGAGAGTGCTACCCATTGAGCCACAGCTGGCACTGTGCTACACTGTCGGAGGGGCAGTACTGAGGGAGTGCTGCACTGTCGGAGGTGCTTCATCTTTTGGGTGAGGCGTTAAACTCGATCACTGCTCAAATGGAAGTAAAAGATCCCATGGCACCATTCGAAGAAGAGCAAGGTCTCTGTATGCCTTGACCAACAGCACTTTGTGCTGTCCTGAGGAGATGAGTGCTACCTTTCTTACTTTGTACTTGGGCCATCGCTGACTCTGACTCCTCACTGGGAAACAGTCCAACTGACCCAGTGTCTTGCACGCGTGGGCCTTCTACATGGGTGATGGAACTTGCATCATCGTAGTGGAAGCCATTCGGCCCATCGTCTCTGTACCAGTGCCAGCTCTAATCCCACTCCCAGCTCTTTCCCGTCGCATTTTTCCTTTAATTCCCTCTTAAAGGAAGATGGTTGTGGTTGTTGGAAGGCAATCATCTCAGCCCAATTACATTGCTGCAGGAGTTCCTCAGGGCAGAATCCTCGGGCAAACCATCATCAGCTGATTCATCAATGACCGCTGCTCCATCACAAGGTCAGAAGTGGGGATGTTCGCTGATGATTACAGAGTGTTCAGTTCCATTCGCAACTCCTCACATCATGAAGCAGTTCTTGCCCGCATGCAGCAAGACCTGGACGATATTCAGGATTGGGCTAATAAGTGGCAAGTAATATTCACGCAACACAAGTGCCATATCGTGACCATTTCCAACAAAATAACGAGTCTAACCACCTCCCCTTGACATTCAACGGAACTATCATTTCTGAATCCTTACCATCAACATCCTGGGGATCACCATTGACCAGAAACTTAACTGGACCAGCCACATAAATACTGTAGCAACAAGAGCAGGTCAGAGGCTGGGTATTCTGTGGTGAGTGTCTCACCTCCTGACTGCTCAAAGCCTCTCCCCCATCTACAAGTCGGGAGTGTGATGGAATATTCTCCACTTGCCTGGACGAGTGCAGCTCCAACAACATTCAAGAAGCTCGACATCATCCAGGACAAGGCAGCCCACTTGATTGGTACCCCATCCACCACCTTCAACACTCACTCCCTCCACCACCGGCGCCCCCTGGCTGCAGTGTGTACCATCTACAAGATGCACTGCAGCAACTCGCCAAGGCTTCTTCAACAGCACCTCCCAAACCCGCCACCTCTACCACCTAGAAGGACAAGGGCAGCAGGTGCGAGGGAACACCTGAAAGTTCCCCTCCAAGTCACACACCATCCTGACCTGGAAATATATCTGGAAATATATCGCTGTTCCTTCATCGTTGCTGGGTCAAAATCCTGGGACTCCCTCCCTCAACAGAGCCGGGACCAATATCCTTGTGGGGGGGGAGGTGGGGTTGCTGGTGCTGTTGGGTGAGGGTTTAAACTAGCTTGGCAGAGGGATGGGAACCTGAGAATAGATTCAGTAGGGAGAGGAGTAAAGCTGGAATTAGAAAGCTAAAATGTAGAAAGTGAGTTTGAAGGACAGAGGAAACAAGCAGGAAAAAAGGTAAAAAAACAAATGTAAAAGCTCCTTGTCCAAATGCACGTAGCATTTGTAACAAAATAGATGAGTTGACGGCACAAATAGATACAAATGGGTATGATCGGATAGCCATCACAGAGACGTGGTTGCAAGGTGACCAGGACTGGGTACTAAATATTCAGGGGTATTTTGACAATTCGGAAGAACAACAGAAAGAAAAGGAGGTGGGGTAGCACTGTTAATAAAGGATAGGATCAGTGCATTAGCGAGAAACATAGAAATGTAGAAACTAGGAGCAGTTCTGACAAAGTGTCATCGACCTGAAACGTTAACTCTACTTCCTCTCCACAGATGCTGCCCGACCCGCTGAGATTTCCCGCATTTTCTGTTTTTATTATAAATAGGAGCAGTAGTAGGCCATTCGGCTCTTCAAGCCTGCACCGCCATTCAACATGATCATGGCTGATCCTCTATCTCAACACCATATTCCCGCATTCTCCCCATACCCCTTGATGCCTTTTGTGTCTAGAAATCTATCTCACTCTTGAATATATTCAGTGACTTGGGCCTCCACAGCCTTCTGTGGTAGAGAATTCCACAGGTTCACCACCCTCTGAGTGAAAACATTTCTCCTCATCTCGGTCCTAAATTTCCTACCCCGTATCCTGAGACTGTGACCCCTTGTTCTAGACTTCCCAGCCGGGGAAACATCCTCCCTGCATCCAGTCTATCCAACCCAGTCAGAATTTTATATGTTTTAATGAAATCCCCTCTCATTCTTCTAAACTCTAGTGAATACAGGACTAGTCGACCCAATCTCTCCTCATACAACAGTCCTACCATCCCAGGAATCAGTCTGGTGAATCTTCGCTGCACTCCCTCTATGGCAAGTATCTCCTTTCTTAGGTGTGGTCTCACCAAGGCCCCGTATAACTGTAGTAAGACATCCTTGCTCCTGTACTCAAATCCTCTTGCAATGAAGGTCAACATACCATTTTCCTTCCTAACTGCTTGCTGCACCTGCATGTTTGTTTTCAATCACTGGTGTACAAGGACATCCAGGTCCCTCTGTACATCAACATTTCCCAAGCCATCACCATTTAAATAATACTTTATCCTTATGTTTTTCCTACCAAAGTGGATAACGTCACATTTATCCACGTTATACTGCATCTGCCATGTGTTTGCCCACTCACTCAACCTATCTAAATCGCCTTGTAGCGCCTCTGCATCCTCCTCACAACTCACAATCCCACCTAGTTTTGTGTCATCAGCAAACTTGGAAATATTACATTTGGTTCCCTCATCCAAATCATTTATATATATTGTGAATAGCTGGGGCCCAAGCATTGATCTCTGTGGTACTCCTAACTGCCCGCCACCCTGAAAAAGACCCGTTTATTCCTATTCTCTGTTTCCTGTCAGTTAACCAATTTCAATCCATCCCAATACCAATTCTATGTGATTTAATTTTGCACACTAACCTCTTATGTGGGATTTTCTCCTTCTGAAAATCTAAATACACTACATCCACTGGTTCTCACTTATCTATTCTATTAGTTACATCCTCAAAAAAATGAAACAATATTGGCTCAGAGGATCAAGATGTTGAATCAGTTTGGGTGGAGATAAGGAATAATAAGGGGAAAAAGTCGATGGTGTGTGTAGTCAATAGGCCGCCTAATAGTAGTTACACTGTTGGGTGGAGTATAAATCAAGAAGTAATGGAGGCTTGTAATAAAGGAACAGCAATAATCATGGGTGCTTTTAACCTTTATATTGATTGGACAAAGCAAATTAGCCAGGGTAGCCTTGAGGAGGAATTCATAGAGTGTATCTGGGATAGTTTCCTTGAACAGTACGTTGTGGAACCAACCAGGGAGCAGGCTATCTTAGATCTAGTACTGTGTAATGAGGCAGGATTAATAAATGATCTCATAGTAAAAGATCCTTTAGGAATAAGTGACCTGAGTCCATGATCAGATCAGCCATGATCGCATTAAATGGTGGAGCAGGTTCGAGGGGCCGTATGGTTGAATTTCAAATTCAATTGGAGGGTGTGAAAGTTGGTTCTCAAACCAGGGTCATAAGCTTAAATAAAGGAGACTACAAGGGTATGAGGGCAGAGTTGGTTAAAGTGGACTGGGAAAATAGACTAAAGTATGGGATGGTTGATGAGCTGTGGCAGACATTTAAGGAGATATTTCATAACTCGCAACAAAAATATATCCCAATGAGAAGGAAAGACTGTAAGAGAAGGGATAACCATCCATGGCCAACTAAGGGAAGGTATCAAATTGAAAACAAAGGCATACAATATGACCAAGACTAGTGGGAGGCCAAAGGATTGGGAAACTTTTAAAAGCCAGCAAAGAACGACTAAAAAAATGATAAAGAGAGAGAAGATAGATTATGAAAGTAAACTAGCACAAAATATAAAAACAGATAGTAAGAGTTTCTACAGGTACATAAAAAGGAAAAGAGTAAATGTTGGTCCTCTGGAGGATGAGACTGGGGAATTAATAATGGAGAACAGTAGAAGACACTAAAAACATCCCAATAGTGGATAATCAAGGGGCTATAGGTAGGGAAGAACTTAATACAATCACTATCACTAATGAAGTAGATAAAATAATGGGACTAAAGGTGGACAAGTCTGCTGGACCTGATGGCTTACATCCGAGGGTCTTAAAAGAAGTGTTTGCAGAGATAGTGGATGCATTGGTTGTAATCTACCAAAATTCCCTGGATTCTGGGGAGGTCCCTGCAGATTGGAAAACCGCAAATGTAACGCCACTATTTAAAAAAGGAGGCAGACAAACAGCAGAAAACTATAGAGCAGTTAGCCTAACATCTGTGGTTGGGAAAATGCTGGAGTCCATTATTAAGGAAGCAGTAGCAGGACATTTGTAAAAGCATGATTCAGTCAAGCAGAGTCAGCATGGTTTTATGAAAGGGAAATCACGTTTGACAAATTTGCTGGAGTTCTTTGAGCTGGGTGGATAAGGGGGTACCAGTGGATGTGGTGTATTTGGATTTCCAGAAGGCATTCGATAAGGTGCCACATAAGAGGTTACTGCACAAGATAAAAGCTCACGGGGTTGGGGGTAATATATTAGCATGGATAGAGGATTGGCTAACTAACAGAAAACAGAGTCGAGATAAATGGGTCATTCTCGGGTTGGCAATCAGTAACTAGTGGGGTGCCGCAGGGATCGGTGTTAGCTCCTGAACTATTTACAATCTATATTAATGACTTGGATGAAGGGACCGAGTGTAATGTGGCCAAGTTTGCTGATGATACAAAGATGGGAGGGAAAGTAAATTGTGAGGAAGGCACAAAAAATCTGCAAAGGGATATAGTCAGGCTAAGTGAGTGGGCAAAAATTTGGCAGATGGAGTATAATGTGGGAAAGTGTGAGGTTATCCACTTTGGCAGAAATAATAGAAAAGCAAATTATAATTTAAATGGAAAAAATTGCAAAGTGCTGCAGTACAGAGAGACCTGGGGGCCCTTGTGCATGAAACACAAAAAGTGAGTATGCAGGTACAGCAAGTGATCAGGAAGGCAAATGGAATGTTGGCCTTTATTGCAAGGGGGATAGAGTATAAAAGCAGAGAAGTCCTACTACAACTGTACAGGGTATTGGTGAGGCCACACCTGGAGTACTGCATACAGTTTTGTTCTTCATATTTAAGGAAGGATATACTTGCAGGCTGTTCAGAGAAGGTTCACTAGGTTGATTCTGGAGATGAGGGGGTTGACTTATGAAGATAGGTTGAGTAGGCTTGGCCTATACACATTAGAGTTCAAAAGAATGAAAGGTGATCTTATTGAAACATAAGATAATGAATGGGCTCGACAAGGTGGATGCAGAGAGGATATTTCCACTCATAGGGGAAACTAAAACTAGGGGACATAGTCTTAGACTAAGAGGCCGCCCATTTAAAACTGAGATGAGGAGAAATTTCTTCTCTGAGGGTTGTAAATCTATGGAATTCTCTGCCCCAGAGAGCTGTGGAGGCTGGGTCATTGAATATATTTAAGGCGGAGATGGACAGATTTTTGAGCGATAAGGGAGTAAAGGGCTTATGGGGAGCAGGCAGGAAAGTAGAGCTGAGTCCATGATCAGACCAGCCATGATCTTATTGAATGACGGAGCAGGCTCGAGGGGCCAAATGGCCGACTTCTGCTCCTATTTCTTATGTTCTTATATTCTTATGTAACAACACTGTGGGAGTATCTTCAACACAGGGACTACAGAGTTTCAAGAATGTGGCTCATCACCACCTTCTCGAGGGCAATTAGGGATGGGCAATAAATGCTGGTCTTGTCATTGACGCCCACATATCCCATGAATGTATTGAAAAAAATGACTGAGTTTTCATCAACAGCACTTTGTGGTAATGGATTGCATATAGGGGCTGAATGACCTCCTCCTATTCCTATTAGAGAGAGACACGGTTCGAAAGGGGGAGTGTGTGCGACTGCAATTCTACTATATTGAGGGGGTCTATAAATTCAGGATGAGGGAAGGGGAAATAATTGGTGAAAGAATACCAATAATAAGTGGGTCCTGTGGAGTGGCTGGCCATGCTTCACAACACTTGAAACATTAATATTTCAGCAGCAGGCTGACAACTTGTGGCTGAAACACACAGACAACTGGTGCAAATCCACGGGACATCAGAAAGTAATGATCAGCAATTAGCAGAGCCAAAGTAGCATAGAGCGAGCATGTGAATGGTAGGCAGTGGCCATGTTACCGGACTAATAATCCAGGGAATGTGAGTTCAAAAACCACCATGGCACGTTGTGAGTTTGAATTCCATTTGTGTGTGAATGTGGATTTGTGTCTTTATCTGTGTGTGAGTATATTGTGTGTGAGTATATTGTGTATGTGTTTGTGTGTATTTGTCTGAATGTGTGTGTCTGTTGCGCTAATCTCTCCTTCTTGACTTGGCTTTCCGTTTTCTGATTAAGTCTCTATGAAATGCCTGTAGTGGTTTCTCTATGTTAAAGGCACTATATTGTGTTATTGTTGTGTCCATCTGTGCCTGTAAATCTGAGTGTATTTATATGTGTTGGTGTGTAACTGTCTGTGTATATCGTTCCGAGTGTGTGCATATGTTTGTGAGTATATGATTGTGTGTATCTGTGTCTGCTCCTTCCCTGAGTGGTGAACCGTGAGGAGTTTAATATCTGACTCTCTGCTGGTTGTGTTGCAGATAATAGCATTTGATGAGTTACGTACAGACCTCAGGAGCCCAATTGACCAGTGCAATCCTCTCCATGCAGTAAGTACATCACAGTCTCCATATGCCATGGAGTACACGGTCCATTCACTACTGACAAACCCTCTATAATCATACTCACTGCATGACAGGTGAACACTGAGGCATGAAGCGAGGGATGGCACCAAGTGTGGGATCTGGGATCTGTACTCTAACCAATTGTCCCCTTAGCCCGTGGTGTCCCCTCTGCCCCTGTCCCCTCAGTATGCTATAGACAGAGCTAAGCGATCCCAGAATAAATGGATCAGATCAAAGCTCTGCAGTTCTGCCACAACTAGTTGTGAATGGTGATGGACAATTAAACAAGTAACGGGAGGAAGAGGCTCCATGAACATTCCCATCCTCAATGATGGCGGAGCCCAGCACGTGAGTGTAAAACACAAGGTTGAAGCGTTTGCAACCATCTTCAGCCAGTAGTGCCGAGCGGATGATCCATATCGGCCTCCTCCTGAGGTCCTGACCATCACAGAAGCCAATTCGATTCCCTCCACGTGATATCAAGAAACGGCTGTGCGCACTGGATACAGCAACGGCTATGGGCCCCGACAATATCCCGACTGTAGTGCTGAAGTCTTGTGCTCCAGAACTAGCTGCGCCTCCAGCCAAGCTGTTCCAGTACAGCTACAACACTGGCCTCTATCCAATAAAGTGGAAAACTGCCCAGGGGTATACCCTGCCCATAAAAAACAGGACAAATCCAATCCGGCCAATTACCACTCTCAATCATCAAGTAAGTGATGGAAGGTGTTGTCGACAGTGCTATCAAGCGGCACTTGCTCATCAATAACCTGCTCACCAATGCTCTGTTTGGGTTCCGCGATGGACCACTCGGCTCCAGACCCTATTACAGCCTTGGTCCAAGCATGAATTCCAGAGGTGAGATGACAGTGACTGCCCTTGACATCAAGGCAGCATTTGACCGAGTGTGGCATCAAAGAGCTCCAGTAAAACTGAAGTCAATGGGAATCAGGGGGAAACTCTCCACTGGCTGGAGTCACACCTAGCACAAAGGAAGATGGTTATGGTTACATAGAAACATAGAAAATTTGGTGCAGGAGTAGGCCATTTGGCCCTTCGAGCCTGCATCGCCATTCAATAAGATCATGGCTGATCATTCCCTCAGTACCCCTTTCCTGCTTTCTCGCCATACCCCTTGATCTCTTGAGCCGTAAGGGCCATATCTAACACTCTCTTGAATATATCCAATGAACTGGCCTCAACAACTCTCTGCGGCAGGGAATTCCACAGGTTAACAACTCTCTGAGTGAAGAAGTTTCTCCTCATCTCAGTCCTAAATGGCCTACCCCTTATCCTAAGACTATGTCCCCTGGTTCTGGACTTCCCCAACATCGGGAACATTCTTCCCGCATTTAACCTGTCCGGTCCCATCAGAATCTTATACGTTTCTATGAGATCCCCTCTCATCCTTCTAAACTCCAGTGTATAAAGGCCCAACTGATCCAGTCTCTCCTCATATGTCAGTCCAGCCATCCCTGGAATCAGTCTGGTGAACCTTCGCTGCACTCCCTTAAAAGCAAGAACGTCCTTCCTCAGATTAGGAGACCAAAACTGAACACAATATTCCAGGTGAGGCCTCACCAAGGCCCTGTACAACTTCAGTAAGATCTCCCTGCTCCTATACTCAAATCTCCTAGCTATGAAGGCCAACATACCATTTGCCTTCTTCACCACCTGCTGTACCTGCATGCCCACTTTCAATGACTGATGAACCATGACACCCAGGTCTCGTTGCACCTCCCCTTTTCCTAATCTGCCGCCATTCAGATAATATTCTGCCTTCGTGTTTTTGCCCCCAAAATGGATAACCTCACATTTATCCACATTATACTGCATCTGCCATGCATTTGCCCACTCACCTAACCTGTCCAAGTCACCCTGCAGCCTCTTAGCGTCCTCCTCACAGCTCACACTGCCACCCAGTTTAGTGTCATCTGCAAATTTGGAGATATTGCACTCAATTCCTTCATCTAAATCATTAATGTATATTGTAAATAGCTGGGGTCCCAGCACTGAGCCCTGCGGCACCCCACTAGTCACTGCCTGCCATTCTAAAAGAACCCGTTTATCCCGACTCTCTGCTTCCTGTCTGCCAACCAGTTCTGCCATTCTAAAAGGACCCATTTATCCCGACTCTCTGCTTCCTGTCTGCCAACCAGTTCTGCCATTCTAAAAGGACCCATTTATCCCGACTCTCTGCTTCCTGTCTGCCAACCAGTTCTGCCATTCTAAAAGGACCCATTTATCCCGACTCTCTGCTTCCTGTCTGCCAACCAACCAGTTCTCTATTCACGTCAGTACTTGTTGGAGGTCAATCATCCCACTCCACAACATTGTTGCAGGAGTTCTTCAGGGCACTGTCCTAGGCCCAACTATCTTCAGCTGTTTCATCAATGACAGTGCCTTTCTCATAAGGTCAGAAGTGGGGATGTTCGCTGGTGAGTGCAGTGTTCAGTTCCATTCGCAACTCCTCAGATAATGAAGCAGTCCATGACCACATGCAGCAAGACCTGGATAACATTCAGTATTGCGATAATAAGTGGCAAGTAACATTCTCGCCACACAAGTGCCAGGCAATGATTATCTCCAACAAGCGAGAGTCTAACCACCGCTCTTTGACATTCAACGGCATTACCATCGCTGAATCCCCCACCATCACCATCCTGGGGGTCACCATTGACCAGAAACTTAACTGGACCAGCCACCAAAATACTGTGACTGCAACAGCAAGTCAGAGGCTGGGTATTCTGCAGCGAGTTTCCCACCGCCTGACTCCCCAAAACCTTTCCACAGCAATAAGCATGGGCAAATGTAACCTTCATATTGATTGGACAAAGCAACTTGGCCAGGGTAGCCTTGAGGAAGAGTTGATCGAGTGTATCCAGGATAGTTTCCTTGAACAGTATGTAGTTTTTAACTACTTAGCAGCTTTTTGTCACTTTGCTAATTATAGCAATTCAACTATTCTCAGGGTTTAGATTGAATTCAAACTAGGAGACTCTTGTTCAGATTATAACAAATGCTGTTAATACAGATATATTGAGTAAAAACAACAGAGATTTATCAAGTAAATTACATTCTATTACAAAAAGTAATACTTAACAAATGATAGTCAGAGCCTGATTCCTGATAGCGTCCTCTCGAGCGACTGCAGAGCTGACTCCTTATCCTCTTTTCCTTTGTTCTTCCTGTTGTCTTGATTCGCACTGCCTTCTGAGTAGAAGAATTGCTTTCTTTGTACCCTTTTTGTGCCAACGTGGCAAGCTAGCAAAATCAGTCCTGGTATATCTCATGTTTTCAATGTCTGAACTTTGAAACCTTGAAAAGGGTCCATTCCATCTCCTAGGCAGTCCCGTTAATCTCTGTACCTCCCACCAGCTGAAACATTCTCAAGATACACTGCCTTTCTACAGATAAGGTATGTCAAGTTATTCTGTACTAAGTTCAACACATTGCTTTGGTTACCTAGGGTGGTTCATTTACCACCAAGCTTTGCTTCTCAGCCTTTCTCCAGTTTAAAACCCATTTTATGTTATATGGCCATTTTCTATCATTTATAAGTAAGTTTTACATACAATCAATGCATATAAAGGAAGTTACAAACATAAAGGTTATTCATTAATTAAAGACATGTAAAATAAGCTTCTTAATTCTAACTTCTAATATCTGTCAATAGGCGATATCTTACAGGATGGTGTGTAACTTGGTGTTCCCATGCGCCTGCTGCCCTTGTCCTTCTAGGTGGTAGAGGTCACGGGTTTGGGAGATGCTGCCGAAGAAGCCTTGGCGATGGTGCACACTGCAGCCAGGGGGCGCCGGTGGTGGAGGGAGTGAATGTTGAAGCGGTTCATTTGTCAAGGTGACAAAGTGAATATAACCTAGACCTATATTTCTTCGCTAAAGATAGCAAAGGAAACCCAATCATCGCCTCCAGAACCATTCTCGATGACTTTCCCAAAGGTCAACACCTCAATCATCCACATTGACATCAAAATCGCTGTCATTACATTAACCACGATGGAACTTCAAAAAAGCAGACTGGGAACCCTTCCAAAGGTCAGTTGACACCAACATCAGGTGCAATCCACCAACCACCAATGCCTTTAACAGATTTATAGCAATTATTAAAGCTGCCACAAAACGCAGTATACCTCGGGGTTTAGATTCCTTGTTAGACGGAAAAAAGTAAGGCTCTCTACCAGGAGTATTGGCTGAACAAGAACCCAGCCACAGCCACCACAATGCTGGAGTCCTTGAACTCGGCGAGACATGAAAGGAGGAGGAGCCTTGTGCAGAAGACTAACTTCACTCACTCCAGCGGGAAAGCATAGACCCTGCTCCATCAACTTGGCAGGGCAAACTCTGCCTATAAACACAGGACAATCATCAGAGTGACACCATTGCATCCCACTTGAGACAAACATCAAAGGCTCCGGTGGACAAGGATTTCGACACCAGGTGAGGCGTCAGCTTTCGACAAAATTGATGGCGACACCAAGATGGTCAACTATGTCTGATCCATTCACCTTGGACGAACTGAACGCAGCCCTGTCAACAAACAAATGTGGAAAAGCTGGTGGTTCAGATAACGTTTATGCAGAATTCTTACAGCACTGGGACACAAAGCGAAGAGATGGTTGACCTCCTCCTCCGAGGTACTGGCTACCGGTAAAATTCCATCTATTTGGAGGGAGACTAAAATAATTACCCTCCTGAAGCAAGGTGTGAATGCTTGTGAAGCCTCCAGCTACCGCCCGATCTCCTTACTTATGTACTTGTTATAAAGTGTTGGAGAGGCTACTATTCCACAGACTAGCCCCCATCATCGAGCCAACCATCCCTAAGGAGCAAGCAGGCTTTCAGAGCGGCCATAACTGCTGCGGCCAAGTGGTAGCTTTAACAACGCACATGGAAGCAGGCTTCCAGCACCAGCTCAAGACGGCTGTAGCACTCATGGACCTGTCAGTGGTGTATGACCCAGTATGAAAGCATGATCTGCTTTTCAAGCTCTCCACCGTTACCCTGCAGAACAACAATTCATCTTCTCAACTCCATGCTTCGCAACCGACGCTTCCGTGTGTACACCGACACTCAGAAGAGCAGTTATAGGACATGTGCTCTGT
Source organism: Pristiophorus japonicus (assembly GCF_044704955.1). Lineage (NCBI taxonomy): Eukaryota > Metazoa > Chordata > Chondrichthyes > Pristiophoridae > Pristiophorus > Pristiophorus japonicus. The sequence goes on from NC_091983.1 coordinate 249,010,927, forward strand.
CTTGGCACACATGTTGTTCAACGTTTACACCAGTGATCTGCCCGAAATAGAGGCTCACAAATTCGCTTACGCTGATGACATTGCCTGGGCCACGCAGAACATGAATCTGTCCATCACCGAGGAGACCCTGACCCGTGATTTACAGAGGACGGAGGCCTACTTCCGCCGATGGCGACTACAGCCCACAAACCCGCAAAAGACCATCACCATGACATTCCACCTCAAGACCATCAAGCAAACCAAGCTTTGAAAGTCTCCTTTTGCGGTGCCAAGGTAAACAATGCCAAAAGCCCCTCCTATTTAGGAGTCGCGCTTGATCGCACCCTGTCATACAAACAGTATCTCCAGAACCTTGGGAAGAAACTAAAGAGGGGTCAGATTGATTAAGAAATGCGCTGGATCCACATGGGGAGCAGATGCTCAAACCCTCCAGACGGCAGCACTCGCCCTGGTGTACTCTACAGCGGAGTACTGCTCTCTGGCACAGCTCTCCAGTCCACATGGCAAATCCGTTAATGTCCAGCTGAATTCTACTACAAGAATTATCAGTGGTACTCTTTTATTGTCACCAACACCTTGGCTGCCCGTGCTTGCAAACATCGCACCACCACACCTATGCCGCCAATATGCAGTCTCCAGATAATACAACCACTACACCAGCAAAGACAGGCTGATGCAGACTGACTTGAACAACCTACCACCAAACTGTCTCAAATCTAGAAGGCCATTTTGGACCACAAGGACTGCATCGAAGCCCTTCAGAGATCTCCCCTCAGCCTTGAATACGATGGCGAAATGCTTGGAAGAACTGTGACATATGGAATGGATTTCGTATAGACCCCACAGTACAACCTGAAGGATCAAACCTTCCTCGCAAACAGTGGACAACCATCAACCGCCTCAGTGGTGGCTAGTGGGAGCCTGCTGAGTGCATCGGCGCAGTTTTCAGTGCCCGGTCTGTGCCAAATTGTGTAGTCATAGGCGGCTAACGTAGGTGCCCACCTCTGTATGCGGGCCGATGCATTCGCATTTATGGCCTTGTTGTCGGCCAAAAGGGACGTTAGGGGTTTGTGATCTGTCTCCAGCTCAAATTTCTTGCCAAACAGGTACTGGTACATTTTTTTTACTGCAAATACACATGCTAGCGCTTCCCTTTCTACCATCCCGTAGCCCCTTTCTGCCTGGGACAGACTTCTGGAGGCATAAGCTACCTGCTGTAACTGACCCTTGGCATTAACATGCTGCAACACACACCCGACCCCATAGGATGACGCATCGCACGTTAGAACAAGTTTCTTACATGGGTCATATAACGTTAACAGTTTGTTAGAGCACGCAACTTGTTATGCACCATCAAAAGTCCTTTCCTGGCTGTCCCCCCAGACCCATTCGCGACCTTTGCGTAGGAGCACGTGTAGCGGCTCTAACAGCGTGCTCAATTTGGGAAGAAAGTTACCAAAATAGTTCAGGAGCCCCAGGAATGAACGCAGCTCCGTCGTGTTATGGGGTCTGGGTGCTCTCTGGATCGCTTCCGTCTTGGATGCAGTAGGTCTGATCCCATCTGCTGCTACCCTCATCCCCAGGAATTCTACCTCTGGAGCTAAGAAGACGCACTTCGCCTTTTTCAGTCGCAGCCCTACCCGGTCCAGTCTGCGTAGCACCTCCTCCAGGTTGTGGAGGTGTTCTTCAGTATCGTGACCCGTGATGAGGATGTCGTCCTGAAAAACCACCGTCCCTGGAATCGACTTGAGGAGGTTTTCCATATATTTCGCTGAAAGATCGCGGTGGTCGAACGAATCCCGAACGGACATCTGTTATACTCAAACAACCCCTTGTGTGTCGTGATGGTGGTCAGCTTCTTCGACTCACTCGTCAGCTCCTGGGTCATGTAAGCTGAGGTTAGGTCCAATTTTGAAAAATGTTTGCCACCGGATAGCATCGCAAAGAGGTCCTCCGCTCTCGGTAGCGGGTACTGGTCTTGGAGTGATACCCGATTGATGGTGGCCTTGTAATCGCCACATATCCTGACCAACCCATCCACCTTGAGCACCTGAGTCACTGAATTCGACTGGCGAGATGATGCCTTCCCTCAGCAGGCGGTCCAATTCGCCTTCTATCTTTTCCCGCATCACGTACGGCACCGCTCTGGCCTTGTGGTGTACTGGTCTGGCGTCCGGGTTTATGTGAATCACTACCTTGGCCCCCATGAAAGTGCCGATGCCGGGTTAAAATAATGAGTCAAATTTGTCCAGGATCTGTGAGCATGATACTCGCTCCACAGAAGAAATTGCATTGACATCGCCCCATTTCCAGTTCATGACAGCAAGCCAACTCCTCCCCAGTAGTGCGGGACTGTCCCCCGGGACAATCCAGAGTGGCAACCTGTTTTCCGAATCTTTGTGGGTCACGACTACCGTGGCGCTGCCTAGCACTGGAATGATCTCCTTTGTATATTTCCGTAGCTGTGCGTCAATCGGCAATAATTTTGGCCTCCTGGCCTTGGACACCTTTTGAACTGTTTGATACTCATCAGGGACTGGCTGACCCCCGTGTCTGGCTCCATTAATACTGGGATGCCACTGAGGAGCACTTTCATCATTATCGGTGGTGTCCTGGTATATGAACTGTATATGTGCGCCACATGAACTCGCTGGACTTCAGCTTCCAGCGATTTCCTCCCAGTATTCATTTGGCCTCGTAGGGCTTACATCGGGCCCGTCCTCCTCATACATCAACCTGGCTGCAGGCTTCCTGCACATACGTGCCAAGTGACCGCTGACGTTGCAGTTTCTGCAGGTGTATTGCTGATACCTGCAAGCTCTGGCTGGGTGTTTGCCTCCACACCTCCAGCATGAGCTGGAGGCCCCGTTGTTGGAAACAAAAGGTCCATTACCAGTCGATCGTCTCTGACTGTCTCTGTAACTGTCCTTAAGCGCACCATTAATAGGTGTTGATGGCCCCATTACTGGCCGCATTGTCCATTGCGATGGCATGAATCGCTGTTCAGCTAGCCATTGTCTCTGTTGAATTCCCCCTTTGGGTTTGACTACATGCTGGGGCATGTCCAATTGCCCTTGTCTGCCTAGAGAACTGTGTGCCGTGTTAACAATGTTGACTCCTTGGTCATTTGCCGCATTTGAACCAAGATTTTTGTCATACATCATTCTGGTCTCTTCCTCCCCTGAGATAAATATCTGGGCTATCAGAGTCACCGCTTCCATGGTCAAGTCTTTGGTCTCAATCAGTTTCCTGAAAACCCCAGCGTGCCCGATGCCCTCAATAAAAAAGTCTCACAGCATCTCCGCTCTACATGCATCTGGGAACTTACATAGGCTCGCCAGTCGCCAGAGGTCTGCCACGAAGTCAGGAACGCTTTGCCCTTCTCGCCGCCGGTGTGTGTAAAACCGGTGTCTCGCCATGTGCATGCTGCTCGCCGGTTTAAAGTGTTCCCCGATCAACTTACTGAGCTCTTCAAACGTCTTGTCCGCCGGCTTCTCTGGATCTAGAAGGTCCTTCATCAGGGAGTACGTTTTGGATCCACAAACCGTCAGGAGATGAGCCCTGCGTTTGTCGACCGAATCCTGTCCCAACCATTCCTTAGTGACAAAACTTTGCTGTAGTCTCTCAATAAAATCGTCCCAATCATCACCAACACAGTACCCCTCTTCTGTGCTGCTAGTGGCCATGCTCACGTGGTTTAAATCCCAGTTTCTCGTCGCCAATGATATGTCCTTAATATACAGTATAAATGCACACGAGGCCCATACTTGAGAGAAGGTCACTCTGTGACCAGTTACCTTTATTACCAAGACCTCAAGTGATGAAGGTGGGTGGAGCTTCCCCTTTTATACCTGAAAGTCCAGGTTAGGAGTGTCTCCCACAAGTTCACCCCCTTGTGGTCAATGTTCTCAAGGTGCACAACTTAGGTCAGCTAATACATGGGATACAATGATAGTTGAATACATGACACCTCTCAGCCCCCGATGTCCCCTCGGTCCCCTTGGTCCTCAGTGACCGTTAGTCCTCGGTGTCCCCTCAGTCTCCGGTGTCCCCTCAGCCCCCTCGTTCCCCTCAGTCCCCGGGATCCCCGATGTCGCCTCAGTCCCCTCGGTCCCCTCAGTCCCTGTTGTTTGCTGAGTATTGACTGTGTTGCTTGTCAGTGATTCAGCCTCATGGTCTTATTCTTTTTCCTTTTCCTAGCGAGAGAGGCTGAGAAATATTGAACGGATTTGCTTCTTACTGCGGAGGGTGAGTAATTTGATGAATAATGATGGACTTTAGGGCTCCCCTGCTCTATGCAGAGATTTGTGACAGGACTTGACCAATAGATTTTTGGCTATTAAGGGAATCAAGGGATATGGGGATAGTGCAGGAAAGTGGAGCTGAGGTAGAAGATCTGCCGTGACCTTATTCAATGTCGAAGCAGGCTCAAGGGACCAAAAGGTCTAAAGCTGTTCCTAAATCTTATTTTCTTGTTCTTATGACCTGCTAGGCAGAGAGAGAATGCTGATTCACCCCAGATCACGGGGTCATGGGCAACAATGTCGTGGCATTGGCTGATGCCACTTAGGGTTCGAAGTATTTCCACACCAGATCGCAAAGATTTTCACTTTTTCTCCTTTTTCCCTTGCTAGGAGTCCACAATGTACACTGTCTCAGAGCTTTACTCTGTATCTCTGTACCTGCCCCGGGAGTGTTTGATGGGACAGTGTAGAGGGAGCTTTACTCTGTATCTAACCCCCTGTACCTGCCCTGGGAATGTTTGATGGGACAGTGCAGAGGGAGCTTTACTCTGTATCTAACCCCCTGTACCTGCCCTGGGAGTGTGTGATGGGACAGTGTAGAGGGAGCTTTATTCTGTAACTAACCCCCTGTACCTGCCCTGGGAGTGTTTGATGGGACAGTGTAGAGGGAGCTTTACTCTGTATCTAACCCCGTGCTGTACCTGCCCTGGGAGTGTTTGATGGGACAGTGTAGAGAGAGTTTTACTCTGTATCTAACACTTTCTATAGCTGAATTGTTTAATGCTGATTGTATGAAGACTGAAAAAGTGAGGAAGATAAGGGTGTTATGTATTTAACCCTTTGTAACCTGTATTACACTACCACCAGAGGGCTCACCTGTTGGAGTCCCAAGGGATCCCAGCATCTCTTGAGAGCACGGTATATAAGCAGGCCACCCACGAGCTACCTGCACTCTGGAGTTGCAATAAAGAATCTAAGGTCACACTTGCTCATTGTACACAGTACTCAGTTTCATCCTTCATTATGAGCATAACAATTGGCGACAAGGTAATGAACAACCGCACGAAAATGCAAAGAACAGTTGGTATCCTGGAGAAGTTCTCAGAAGGGGATGATTGGGAGGCCTTCGTGGAGAGACTCGACCAATACTTTGTGGCCAACAAGCTGGAAGGGGGACGAGAACGCCACCAAACGAAGGGCGATCCTCCTAACTGTCTGTGGGGCAACACCCTCTGGCCTCATGAAGAATCTCTTGGCCCTGGCAAAACCAACAGAGAAATCCTACGAAGAATTGTGTACGCTGGTCCGGGAGCACCTAAATCCTAAGGAAAGTGTTTTGATGGTGAGATATCGGTTCTACACGTGTCAACGATCGGAGGGCCAGGAAGTGGCGAGCTACATCGCCGAACTAAGGCGCCTTGTAGGACATTGTGAGTTTGAGGGATTCCTAGAACAAATGCTCAGAGACTTTTTTTGTACTGGGCATCGGACATGAGACAATCCTTCGCAAACTGTTGACTGTAGCAACTCCGAATCTGAGTAAAGCCATAACGATAGCCCAGGCATTTATGTCCACCAGCGACAGCACCAAGCAGATTTCGCAGAACAAAGAAGTTTCGGCCAGTACTGTGCATAAAGTAACGTCGGTTTTGAGCAGAAATGTACCGGGCAGAATGTACACGCCGGCTGCTGTGGCCCGACCTCAACTGACCCCGAGTCCGCCATCATCTGTTAATGCGAGGCAGTTAACACTCTGTTGGCGCTGACGGGGTGATCATCGGCCCCATCAATGCCGCTTTAAGCACTATGTGTGCAATGGTTGTAGAACAATGAGACACCCCCAGCGAATGTGCAGGCGAGCTGCAAACCCTGCAACCCACCACGTTGCAGAGGAAAATCTGGGGATCAGGTTGAATTGGAGACTCGTACTGAGGAGGCAGAAGTGTACGGGGTACACACATTCACTACGAAATGCCCACCAATAATGTTGAAAGTTGAACTGAACGGAATTCCAGTATCTATGGAACTGGACATGGGGGCAAGTCAGTCCATAATGAGTAAAAAGGCCTTTGACAGGCTGTGGGGCAAAAAGGCACACAGGCCCAAGCTCAGCCCCATTCACACCAAACTTAGACCAAGGAACTAATCCCTGTAATTGGCAGTGCAGAAGTCAAAGTCTCCTATGACGGAGCAGTACACGAACTCCCGCTGTGGATTGTGCCAGGGGATGGCCCCACATTGTTTGGCAGAAGCTGGCTGGGGAAAAATCCGCTGGAACTGGGACGACATCCGAGCGCTTTCGTCTGTCGACGACGCCTCATGTGCCCAGGTTCTGAGCAAGTTCCGATTGTTGTTTAAGCCAGGCATTGGAAGCTTCTCGGGGACGAAGGTGCAGATCCATTTGGTTCCCGGTACACGACCCATCCACCACAAGGCACGGGCAGTACCATATATGATGCGTGAGAAAGTAGAAATTGAGCTGGGCAGGCTGCAGCGAGAGGGAATCATCGCGCCGGTGGAATTCAACGAGTGGGCCAGTCTGATTGTCCCGGTACTTAAAGAGGATGGCACAGTTAGAATTTGTGGGGACTATAAAGTAATGATTAACTGTTTTACGCTATAGGACCAGTACCCGCTACCCAAGGCAGACGACCTATTTGCAACCCTGGCTGGAGGGAAGACGTTCACTAAGCTGGACCTGACCTCGGCCTACATGACGCAGGAGCTGGAGGAGTCTTCGAAAGGCCTCACCTGCATCAACACGCACAAAGGTCTGTTCATCTATAACGGGTGCCCGTTCGGGATTCGGTCGGCCGTAGCAATCTTCCAACGGAACATGGAGAGCCTGCTAAAGTCGGTTCCTCGCACCGTGGTTTTCCAGGATGACATACTGGTTACAGGTCGAGATACCATGGAGCACTTGAAGAATCTGGAGGAGGTTCTTAGTCGGTTGGATCGCGTGGGGCTCAGGTTGAAACGCTCAAAGTGTGTTTTCCTCGCGCAGGAGGTCGAGTTCTTGGGAAGAAGAATCGCAGCAGACGGCATCAGACCCACCGACGCCAAGACAGAGGACATCAAGAATGCACCGAGATCACAGAACGTGACGGAGCTGCGGTCGTTCCTGGGACTCCTTAACTATTTCGGTAATTTCCTCCCTGGGTTAAGCACCCTGCTAGAACCCCTACATGTGCTACTGCGCAAGGGAGACGACTGGGTATGGGGGAATTCACAAGAGGCTGCCTTTAAGAAAGCCAGAAATCTGTTGTGTTCAAACAAACTGCTTGTCCTGTATAACCCATGTAAACGATTAGTGTTAGCTTGCGATGCGTCGTTATACGGGGTCGGGTGTGTGTTACAACAGGCTAACGAATCAGGGATTTTGCAACCAGTCGCTTTTGCATCCAGGAGTTTATCCAAGGCCGAATGGGCCTACAGCATGATTGAAAAAGAGGCTCTGGTGTGCGTTTAAGGGGTAAAAAAAATGCACCAGTACTTATTTGGCCTCAAGTTTGAGCTTGAAACTGACCACAAGCCGCTCATATCATTGTTCTCTGACAGCAAAGTGATTAACATCAATGCCTCTGCCCGCATCCAAAGATGGGCGTTCACGCTGTTGGCATACAACTATGTAATCCACCACAGACCGGGCACAAAGAACTGCGCAGATGCTCTCAGTCGGCTGCCATTGCCCACCACCGGGGTGGAAATGGCACAGCCAGTGGACTTGCTCATGGTCATGGAGGCATTTAAGAATGAAAAGTCCCCTGTTACGGCCCGCCAGATCAGGACCTGGACCAGCCAGGATCCTTTACTGACCCTGGTACAAAACTGTGTCCTCCATGGGAGCTGGTCCAGTGTCCCAGCAGAGATGTAGGAGGCAATTAAGCCGTTCCACAGGCGCAAAGACGAACTGCAGACGGACTCTGTTGTGGGGCAATCGCGTAGACTTGCCCAAGAAAGGCAGAGATACGTTCATTTGTGAACTGCACAACACCCACCCAGGCATCGTGATGATGAAAGCCAGAGTCAGATCCCACGTGTGGTGGCCAGGCATCGGCTCAGATTTAGAGTCATGCGTGCGCCAGTGCAACACTTGCTCTCAGCTGAGCAATGCACCCAGAGAGGCACCGCTAAGTTTGTGGTCGTGGCCCTCCAAACCGTGGTCGAGGATCCACGTGGACTATGGGGGCCCATTTTTGGTTGTCGTGGACACCTACTCAAAATGGATTGAATGTGCAATAATGTCTGTAAGCATATCCACGGCCACTATTGAAAGCCTACGAGCCATGTTTGCCACGCACAGCTTGCCTGATGAATTAGCCAGCGACAATGGGCCATGCTTCACCAGTGCTGAATTCAAGGAATTTATGACCCGCAATGGGATCAAACACGTCGCATCTGCTCCGTTAAAGCCCGCATCCAACGGCCAGGCAAAACGGGCATTTCAGACCATCAAGCAAAGATTGAAACACGTGTCGGAAGGCTTCCTGCAGATCCGGCTGTCCCGAGTGCTGCTCAGCTACTGCACCAGACCCCACTCACTCACCGGGGTTTCCCCAGCGAAGCTGCTCATGAAAAGGGCGCTTAAAACAAGGCTCTCTCTTGTCCACCCTGATCTACATGATCACGTGGAGGGCAGGTGGCATCAACAAAGTGTGTACCATGACCGCGTAAACCTGTCACGTGATATTGAGATTAATGATCCTGTATTTGTGCTCAATTATGGACATGGTCCCAAGTGGCTCGCTGGCACGGTCACAGCCAAAGAAGGGAGTAGGGTGTTTCAGGTCAAACTGACTAATGGACAAACGTACAGAAAACATTTGAACCAAATCAAATTGCGGTTCACCAACAGCTACAAACAACCTGAAGAAGACACCACCAACTTTGACCCTCCAACACACACACAAGTGGCAACTGACATCATGGTTGACCACGACGCTGAACTCACCATCCCCAGCAACCCGGCAAGGCCGGCTGCCCAACAGCCCAGTGAAGAACTGACCAACCCAACCACACCCGCATTTGTACCGAGATGATTGACAAGGGAGCAAAAAGCCCCAGACCGTCTCACCTTGTAAAAACGTGTACTGCTGACTTCACAGGGAGTGATGTTACGTATTTAACCCCTTGTATTACACCACCACCAGAGGATCTACCTGTTGGAGCACTGTATATAAGCAGGCCACCCACAAGGTACCTGCATTCTGGAGTCGTAATAAAGGAGCTAAGGTCACACTTGCTCATTGTACACAGTACTCAGTTTCATCCTTTATTATGAGCATAACAAAGAGGTTCCACAATGTTGGGGTTCTGAGAATGACTGATTTGAAGAAGGAGATACAGTGATGAATTTTGATTTCAGCAGTGACGTGGTGGGAGAACCTGGAGAGGTCAGAGAGCACTGGGCATTGTTGTATTGGTAAATGGAGAGGTGGAGGAAAGGTGCGTCAGGGAGAGGATGGTGGCAGGTGGATGGGCTAGTGATTGACTACTCTCTTTACTCTCAATCATCAGCAAAGTGATGGAAGCTGTCATCGATAGTGCTACTCATCAATAACCTGCTCACTGATGCTCAGTTTGGGTACCGCCAGGACCGCTCGGCTCCAGACCTCAGTACAGCCTTGGTCCAAACATGGACAAACGAGCTGAATTCCAGAGGTGAGGTGAGAGTGACTGCTCTTGACATCAAGGCAACATTTAACCAAGTGTAGCATCAAGGAGCCCGAATAAAATTGGAGTCAATGGGTATCTGGGGCAAAGCTCTCCACTGGCTGGAGTCATACCCAGCACAAAGGAAGGTGGTTGTTGGAGGTCAATCATCCCAGCCCCAGGACATCGCTGCAGGAGTTTCTCAGGGCAGTGTCCTAGGCCCAAACATCCTCAGCTGCTTCAGCATAAGGTAAGCAGTGGGGATGTTCATTGATGGTTGCAGTGTTCAGTTCCATTCGCAACTCCTCAGATAATGGAGCAGTCCGTGCCCACATGCAGCAAGACCTGGACAACATTCAGGCTTGGGCTGATAAGTGGCAAGTAACATTCAAGCCACACAAGTGCCAGACAATGATCATCTCCAACAAACGAGAGCCAAATCACCTCCCCTTGACACTCAATGGCATTACCATCGCCGAATCCCCCACCATCAACATCCTGGGGTCACCATGGACCAGAAACTTAACTGGACCAGCCACATAAATACTGTGACAAGAGCAGGTCAGAGGCTGGGTATTCTGTGGCGAGTGTCTCACCTCCTGACTCCCCAAAGTCTTTCCACTATCTACAAGGCACAAGTCAGGAGTGTGATGGAATACTCTCCACTTGCCTGGATGAGTGCAGCTCCAGCAACACTCAAAGTTGTCGACACCATCCAGGACAAAGCACCCGCTTGATTGGCACCCCATCCACCACCTTCAACACTCACTCCCTCCACCACCGGCGCCCCCTGGCTGCAGTGTGTACCATCTACAAGATGCACTGCAGCAACTCGCCAAGGCTTCTTCGACAGCACCTCCCAAACCCACGACCTATACCCCCTAGAAGGACAAGGGCAGCAGGCGCATGGAGGCACCATCACCTCCACATTACGTACCTTCCTGACTTGGAAATATATCAACATTCCTTCACTGTCGCTGGGTCAATGGCAGACATTTAGAGACCGCATGGATGAATTACAACAATTGTACATTCCTGTCTGGCGTAAAAATAAAAAAGGGAAAGTGGCTCAACCGTGGCTATCAAGGGAAATCAGGGATAGTATTAAAGCCAAGGAAGTGGCATACAAATTGGCCAGAAATAGCAGCGAACCTGGGGACTGGGAGAAATTTAGAACTCAGCAGAGGAGGACAAAGGGTTTGATTAGGGCAGGGAAAATGGAGTACGAGAAGAAGCTTGCAGGGAACATTAAGGCGGATTACAAAAGTTTCTATAGGTATGTAAAGAGAAAAAGGTTAGTAAAGACAAACGTAGGTCCCCTGCAGTCAGAATCAGGGGAAGTCATAACGGGGAACAAAGAAATGGCAGACCAATTGAACAAGTACTTTGGTTCAGTATTCACTAAGGAGGACACAAACAACCTTCCGGATATAAAAGTGATCAGAGGGTCTATTAAGGAGGAGGAACTGAGGGAAATCTTTATTAGTCGGGAAATTGTGTTGGGGAAATTGATGGGATTGAAGGCCGATAAATCCCCAGGGCCTGATGGACTGCATCCCAGAGTACTTAAGGAGGTGGCCTTGGAAATAGCGGATGCATTGACAGTCATTTTCCAACATTCCATTGACTCTGGATCAGTTCCTATCGAGTGGAGGGTAGCCAATGTAACCCCACTTTTTAAAAAAGGAGGGAGAGAGAAAGCAGGGAAATATAGACCGGTCAGCCTGACCTCAGTAGTGGGTAAAATGATGGAATCAATTATTAAGGATGTCATAGCAGCGCATTTGGAAAATGGTGACATGATAGGTCCAAGTCAGCATGGATTTGTGAAAGGGAGATCATGCTTGACAAATCTTCTGGAATTTTTTGAGGATGTTTCCAATAAAGTGGACAAAGGAGTACCAGTTGATGTGGTATATTTGGACTTTCAGAAGGCTTTCGACAAGGTCCCACACAGGAGATTAATGTGCAAAGTTAAAGCACATGGGATTGGGGGTAGTGTGCTGACGTGGATTGAGAACTGGTTGTCAGACAGGAAGCAAAGAGTAGGAGTAAATGGGTACTTTTCGGAATGGCAGGCAGTGACTAGTGGGGTACCGCAGGGTTCTGTGCTGGGGCCCCAGCTGTTTACATTGTACATTAATGATTTAGACGAGGGGATTAAATGTAGTATCTCCAAATTTGCGGATGACACTAAGTTGGGTGGCAGTGTGAGCTGCGAGGAGGATGCTATGAGGCTACAGAGTGACTTGGATAGGTTAGGTGAGTGGGCAAATGCGTGGCAGATGAAGTATAATGTGGATAAATGTGAGGTTATCCATTTTGGTGGTAAAAACAGAGAGACAGACTATTATCTGAATGGTGACAGATTAGGAAAAGGGAAGGTGCAACGAGACCTGGGTGTCATGGTACATCAGTCATTGAAGGTTGGCATGCAGGTACAGCAGGCGGTTAAGAAAGCAAATGGCATGTTGGCCTTCATAGCGAGGGGATTTGAGTACAGGGGCAGGGAGGTGTTGCTACAGTTGTACAGGGCCTTGGTGAGGCTACACCTGGAGTATTGTGTACAGTTTTGGTCTCCTAACTTGAGGAAGGACATACTTGCTATTGAGGGAGTGCAGCGAAGATTCACCAGACTGATTCCCGGGATGGTGGGACTGACCTATCAAGAAAGACTGGATCAACTGGGCTTGTTCAGAAGAGTGAGAGGGGACCTCATAGAAACGTTTAAAATTCTGACGGGTTTGGACAGGTTGGATGCAGGAAGAATGTTCCCAATGTTGGGGAAGTCCAGAACCAGGGGTCACAGTCTAAGGATAAGGGGTAAGCCATTTAGGACCGAGATAAGGAGAAACTTCTTCACCCAGAGAGTGGTGAACCTGTGGAATTCTCTACCACAGGAAGTAGTTGAGGCCAATTCACTAAATATATTCAAAAGGGAGTTAGATGAAGTCCTTACTACTCGGGGGATCAAGGGGTATGGCGTGAAAGCAGGAAGTGGGTACTGAAGTTTCATGTTCAGCCATGAACTCATTGAATGGCGGTGCAGGCTAGAAGGGCTGAATGGCCTGCTCCTGCACCTATTTTCTATGTTTCTATGTTTCTATGTCAAAATCCTGGAACTCCCTCCCTAACAGCACTGTGGGAGTACCTTCACCACACGGACTACAGCGGTTCAATGAGGCGGTTCACCACCACCTTCTCAAGGGCAATTAGGGATGGGCAATAAATGCCGGCCTTGCCAGTGAAGCCCACATCCCGGAAACAATCAAAAATGACAGGCTTGTTATTGTAATGCATCTGGGAGCAGTTACGCGAGTGGCAAATCCATTCGAAGAGCTCTACTCACAGGGGTAGCCTGTGTCCTCTGCTTTGATTATTGGAAAATAAACAGTTTGCTGTATTCTTGGAGGGTCACACAGAAGTTGCTAATAGCAACATCGGTGCTTCCCCATGGTAACACAGTTGCAGATGTTACTGGCAGCAATGGTTGGTAGTGAGTACAGTTACCATCAGTTTGGATAGCTCTGTGGAAGTGTGTGCAGAATCAGTCATTTATTTATTCCTAACCCTCTGACTCATGCCTGTGCACTTAAGTCTGGCTATTCCACGATGGATGGCACTGCACCCGAGCCAGTTTCTCCACTCCCCTTGTTGTCCACACCTTCGAACAGGGATGGCCATTTTGTCCTCTTCCCTGACAGTGTTGAGGTTGACCGTAAAATCCCTCTGCCCTGTCAGAGACCAGCTAACCCAGGACAGACCCAGGGTCTTTCTTGTCTGTGTGGCCACTGTCTGAAGCTGAACCAGCAACATAGAAACATAGAAAATAGGTGCAGGAGTAGGCTATTCGGCACTTCAGTACCCCTTTCCTGCTTTCTCTCCATACCCCTTGATCCCCTTAACCTCAAGGGCCATATCTAACTCCCTCTTGAATATATCCAATAAACTGGCATCAACAACTCTCTGCGGCAGGGAATTTCACAGGTTAACAACTCTTTGAGGGAAGAAGTTTCTCCTCATCTCAGTCCTAAATGGCCTACCCCTTATCCTAACACTATGTCCCCTGGTTCTGGACTTCCCCAACATCGAGAACATTCTTCCCGCATCTAACCTGTCCAGTCCCGTCAGAATCTTATATGTTTCTATGAGATCCCCTCTCATCTTTCTAAACGCCAGTGAATACAGGCCCAGTTGATCCAGTCTCTCCTCATATGACAGCCCAGCCATTCCGGGAATCAGTCTGGTGAACCTTCGCTGCACTCCCTCAATAGCAAGAACGTCCTTCCTCAGACTAGGAGACCAAAACTGAACACAATATTCCAGGTGAGGCCTCACCAAGGCCCTGTACAACTGCAGCAAGACCTCCCTGCTCCTATATTCAAATCCCCTTGCTATGAAGGCCAACATGCCATTTGCCTTCTTTACCGCCTGCTGTACCTGCATGCCAACTTTCAATGACTGATGAACCATGACACCCAGGTCTCGTTGCATGTCCCCTTTTTCTAGTCTGCCGCCATTCAGATAATATTCTGCCTTCGTGTTTTTGCCCCCAAAATGGATAACCTCACATTTATCCACATTATACTGCATCTGCCATGTATTTGCCCACTCACCTAATCTGTCCAAGTCACCCTGCAGCCTCTTAGCGTCCTCCTCACAGCTCACACCCAGTTTAGTGTCATCCGCAAACTTGGAGATATTACACTCAATTCCTTCATCTAAATCATTAATGTATATTGTAAAGAGCTGGGGTCCCAGCACTGAGCCCTGCGGCACCCCACTAGTCACTGCCTGCCATTCTGAAAAGGACCCGTTTATCCCGACTCTCTGCTTCCTGTCTGCCAACCAGTTCTCTATCCACGTCAGTACATTACCCTCAATACCATGTGCTTTAATTTTGCTCACCAGTCCCTTGTGCGGGACCTTGTCAAAAGCCTTTTGAAAGTCCAAATACATCACATCCACTGGTTCTCCTTTGTCCACTCTACGAGTTACATCCTCAAAATATTCCAGAAGATTCATCAAACATGATTTCCCTTTCATAAATCCATGCTGCCTTGGACCGATCCTGTCACTGCTTTCCAAATGCGCTGCTATTTCATCCTTAATGATTGATTCCAACATTTTCCCCACTACTGATGTCAGGCTAACCGGTCTATAATTACCCGTTTTCTCTCTCCCTCCTTTTAAAAAAAATGGCATTACATTAGCTACCCTCCAGTCCATAGGAGCTGACCCAGAGTCGATAGATTGTTGGAAAATGATCACCAATGCATCCACTATTTCTAGGGCCACTCCCTTAAGTACTCTGGGATGCAGACTATCAGGCCCCGGGGATTTATCGGCCTTTAATCCCATTAATTTCCCTAACACAATTTCCCGCCTAATAAGGATATCTTTCAGTTCCTCCTTCTCACTCGACCCACTGTCCCCGAGTACATTTGGAAGGTTATTTGTATCTTCCTTTGTGAAGACAGAACCAAAGTATTTGTTCAATTGGTCTGCCATTTCTTTGTTCCCCATTATAAATTCACCTGAATCCGACTGCAAGGGACCTATGTTTGTCTTCACTAATCTTTTTCTCTTCACATATTTATAGAAGCTTTTGCAGTCAGTTTTTATGATCCCTGCAAGCTTCCTCTCGTACTCTATTTTCCCCTTCTTAATTAAACCCTTAGTCCGCCTCTGTTGAAATCTAAATTTCTCCCAGTTTGATGCTTTTTCTGGCCAATTTATATGCCTCTTCCTTGGTTTTAACACTATCCTTAATTTCCCTTGTTAGCCACGGTTGAGCCACCTTCCCAGTTTTATTTTTACTCCAGACAGGGATGTACAATTGTTAAAGTTCATCCATGTGATCTTTAAATGTTTGCCATTGCTTATCCACCGTCAACCCTTTAAGTATCATTTGCCAGTTTATTCTAGCCAATTCATGTCTCATACCGTCAAAGTTACCTTTCCTTAAGTTCAGGACCCTAGTTTCCGAATTAACTGTGTCACTCTCCATCTTAATAAGGAATTCTACCATATTATGGTCACATTTCCCCAAAGGGCCTCGCACAACAAGATTGCTAATTAATCCCTTCTCATTACACATCACACAGTCTAGGATGGCCAGCTCCCTGGTTGGCTCCTCGACATATTGGTCTAGAAAACCATCCCTAATACACTCCAGGAAATCCTCCTCCACCGCATTGCTACTTGTTAGGTTAGCCCAATCTATATGCGCATGATTACTGCTGTACCTTTATTGCACACATCCCTTATTTCTTGTTTGATGCTGTCCCCAACCTCACTACTACTATTTGGTGGTCTATACACAACTCCCACTAGCGTTTTCTGCCCTTTGGTGTTCCGCAGCTCCACCCACACTGATTCCACATCATCCAGGCTAATGTCCCTCCTTACTATTGCATTTATTTCCTCTTTAACCAGCAACGCCACCCCGCCTCCTTTTCCTTTCTGTCTATCCTTCCTAAATGTTGAATACCCCTGGATGTTGCGTTCCCAGCCTTGGTCACCCTGGAGCCATGTCTCCGTGATGCCAATCACATCGTAGCTGTTAACTGCTATCTGCGCAGTTAATTCATCCACCTTATTCCGAATACTCCTCGCATTGAGGCACAGATCCTTCAGGCTAGTCTTTTTAACACACTTTGCCCCTTTAGAATTTTGCTTTAATTTGGCCCTTTTTGCTTTTTGCCTTGGGTTTCTCTGCCCTCCACTTTTACTATTCTCCTTTCTATCTTTTGCTTCTACCCCCCTTCTATTTCCCTCTGTCTCCCTGCATTGGTTCCCATCCTCCTGCCATATTAGTTTAACTCCTCCCCAACAGCACTAGCAAACACTCCCCCTAGGACATTGGTTCTGATCCTGCCCAGGTGCAGACTGGTTTGTACTGGTCCCACCTCCCCCAGAACCGGTTCCAATGTCCCAGGAATTTGAATCCCTCCCTGCTGCACCACTCCTCAAGCCACATATTCATCTGAGCTATCCTGCGATTCCTACTCTGACTAGCACGTGGCACTGGTAGCAATCCTGAGATTACTACTTTTGAGGTCCTACTTTTTAATTTAACTCCTAGCTCCCTAAATTCGTCTTGTAAGACCTCATCCCATTTTTTTACCTATATCGTTGGTACCTATATGCACCACGACAACTGGCTGTTCACCCTCCCTTTTCAGAATGTCCTGCACCTGCTCCGAGACATCCTTGAACCTTGCACCAGGGAGGCAACATACCATCCTGGAGTCTCGGTTGCGGCCGCAGAAACGCCTATCTATTCCCCTTACAATTGAATCCCCTATCACTATCGCTCTCCCACTCTTTTTCCTGCCCTCCTGTGCAGCAGAGCCACCCACGGTGCCATGAACTTGGCTGCTGCTGCTCTCCCCCTCAACAGTACCCAAAGTGGTGTATCTGTTTTGCAGGGGGATGACCGCAGGGGCCCCCTACACTCCCTTCCCGGCACTGCTCTTCCTGCTGGTCTTCCATTCCCTATCTGGCTGTGGACCCTTTACCTGTGGTAAGACCAACTCACGAAACCTGCTATTCACGTCATTCTCAGCATCGTGCATGCTCCAGAGTGAATCCACCCTCAGCTCCAGCTCCGCAATGCGGTCCGTCAGGAGCTGGAGGCAGACACACTTCCCGCACACGTAGTCGTCAGGGACACCAGAAGTGTTCCTGACTTCCCACATAGTACAGGAGGAGCATAACACGTGTCCGAGCTCTCCTGCCATGACTTAACCCTTAGAGAAACTTAAATTGGCAACAACAATGCTAAAAGTTAATTACTGATATATATAAGGACGGGAGAGTGGAGAGCACCACTTCCAACTGTCGCAGGATCTGTGATCTGTTTGAGTCTGACCCCAGCTTCTGACCCCATGTCCTCTCCTGAGACCACCTACTTCCATCTCTAAAACATCACCTGTCTCCTCCCTTGCCTCAGCCCATCTGCGACTGAAACGCTCATCCTTGCCTTAGTTAACTCCAGCCTCAACTCTTCCAACGCTCTCCTGGCCGGCCTCCCTTCTTCCACTCTCCATAAATTTGAGCTCATCCAAAACTCTGCTGCCTGTATCCTAACTCGCACTAAGTTCTATTCACTCATCACCCCTGTGCTCACTGATGGTTCCCGGTCCAGCAACGCCTCAATTTAAAAATTCTCATCCTTGTTTTCAATTCCCTTCATGGCCTCGCCCCTCCCTATCTCTGAAATCTCCTCCAGCCTCACAACTCTCCGACTGATTCTGGGGCGGTCCCAGCAAATTAGAAAACCACAAATGTAACGCTGCTATTTAAAAAAGGAGGCAGGCAAAAAGCAGGAAACTATAGAGCAGTTAGCCTAACATCTGTGGTTGGGAAAATGCTGGAGTCCATTATTAAGGAAGCAGTAGCGGGACATTTGGAAAAGCATGATTCAATCAAGCAGAGTCAGCATGGTTTTATGAAAGGGAAATCATGTTTGACAAATTTGCTGGAGTTCTTTGAGAAGGATGGGTAAGGGGGAACCAGTGGATGTGGTGTATTTGGATTTCCAGAAGCCATTCGATAAGGTGCCACATAAAAGGTTACTGCACAAGATAAAAGTTCATGGGGTTGGGGGTAATATAGTGACATGAATAGAGGATTGGCTAACTAACAGAAAACAGAGAGTTGGGATAAATGGGTGACTTTCTGGTTGGCAATCAGTAACTAGTGGGGTGCCACAGGGATCGGTGCTGGGCCCTCAACTATTTACAATCTATATTAATGACTTGGATGAAGGGATCGAGTGTAATGTAGCCAAATGTGCTGATGATACAAAGATGGGAGGGAAAGCAAATTGTGAGGCGGACACAAGAAATCTGCAAAGGGATATAGACAGGCTAAGTGAGTGGGCAAAAATTTGGCAGATGGAGTGTAATGTGGGAAAATGTGAGGTTATCCGCTTTGGCAGAAATAATAGAAAAGCAAGTTAGAATTTAAATGGAGAAAAATTGCAAAGTGCTGCAATACAGAGAAACCTGGGGGTCCTTGTGCATGGTGGGCAAATGCATGGCAGATGCAGTATAATGTGGATAAATGTGAGGTTATTCACTTTGGTGGCAAAAACAGGAAGACAGAATATTATCTGAATGGCGGCAGATTAGGAAAAGGGAGGTGCAACGAGACCTGGGTGTCATGGTACATCAGTCATTGAAAGTTGGCATACAGGTATAACAGGCGGTGAAGAAGGCAAATGGCATGTATGCCTTCATAGCGAGGGGATTTGAGTATAGGAGCAGGGAGGTTTTACTGCAGTTGTACAGGGCCGTGGTGAGGCCTCACCTGGAATATTGTGTTCAGTTTTGGTCTCCTAATCTGAGGAAGGACGTTCTTGCTATTGAGGGAGTGCAGCGAAGGTTCACCAGACTGATTCCTGGGATGGTGGGACTGACGTATAAGGAGAGACTGGATCGACCGGGCCTGCATTCACTGGAGTTTAGAAGAATGAGAGGGGATCTCATAGAAACATATAAAATTCTGACGGGACTGGGCAGGTTAGATGCAGGAAGAATGTTCCCGATGTTGGGGCAGTCCAGAACCAGGAGTCACAGTCTAAGGATAAGGGGTA
The DNA here is from genome assembly GCF_044704955.1 of Pristiophorus japonicus. Lineage (NCBI taxonomy): Eukaryota > Metazoa > Chordata > Chondrichthyes > Pristiophoridae > Pristiophorus > Pristiophorus japonicus. The sequence goes on from NC_091983.1 coordinate 249,030,427, forward strand.
AGCCATTTATGACCAAGATTAGGAGAAACATCTTCACACAGACAGTTGTTAACCTGTGGAATTCCCTAGAGAGTTGTTGATGCCAGTTCGTTAGATATATTCAAGAGGGAGTTAGGTATGGCCCTGACAGCTAAGGGGATCAAGGGGTATGGAGAGAAAGCAGGAAAGGGGTACTGAGGTGAATGATCAGCCATGATCTTATTGAATGGCGGTGCAGGCTCGAAGGGCTGAATGGTCTACTCCTGCACCTATTTTCTATGTTTCTATGTTTCTATGAAACACAAAAGGTTAGTATGCAGGTACAGCAAATAATCAGAAGGCAAATGGAATGTTGGCCTTTATTGCAAGGGGGATACTGTTGTGTCTCTGCACCTTGTTACAAACTCGCACGAGGCATGGATATATCAGACACGGTCACTCTGTGACCTTCACTTTATTCCCAGGACTGAAGAGTGCTGATCCTGGGTGGGACCTCCCCTTTTATACCTGGAAGCCCAGGTGAGGAGCTCACTCCCTGTGGTCAGGGTGTGCATTACAAGGGTACAGGTACAGTATGCCTGAGTTACAGTTACATACTTATAGTCATTGCAAGATGGTGAAATACATGACATCACCTCCCCCCTTAGGTCTTTTAGTTTCAGAGGTTAAGTCTATCGGGTGGTCGACGTTCTCTCGTGGAGCGCCGCAGTTGTGGCTCTGGTGGCTGAGCCTCAGCACGCGTCTCTGTCACTTGAGGTGATTCCGGCCTGTCCGGGCTGGCCGCAGGGACTGTGCATGCTGAGGGCTGTCTTTGTTGCTCGTGCGCTGGCAGTGGTGTGGGTGACATCTCATGCTCTTCTTCCGGTTCCTCCGTGTCTGCACTGAACCTTGTCTTTACTTGGTCCAAGTGTTTGCGGCATATCTGCCCATTGTTTAGCCTGACCACCATGATCCTGTTTCCTTCTTTGCCAATTACGGTGCCCTCAGGCCATTTGAGTCCCAAAGCATGGTTAAAACAAATACCGGGTCATCTATTTCTATACACCTCCCCCTTGAGCCTCGATCATGGAGCTCGGTTTGGGACTGGCGCTTGCTCTCAACAATGTCTGCCAGGGCTGGGTGAATGAGGGACAGCTGCGTCTTGAGCGTGCGTTTCATGAGGAGTTCCGCTGGCGGGACTCCCGTGAGCGAGTGCGGCCGGGACCTGTAGGCCAGCAGGAGGCGCGATAGGCGATACTGAAAGGAGGGTCCTTGGATGCGTAGCATGCCCTGTTTTATGACTTGGACCGCCCGTTCCACCTGGCCATTGGAGGCCGGCTTAAACGGCGCTGTCCAGATGTGCTTGATCCCATTGCCCGACATAAACTCCTGGAATTCATGGCTGGTAAAACATGGGCCATTGTCGCTGACCAGGATGTCTGGCAAGCCATGGGTCGCGAAAACTCTCCACGGTGATGGATGTCGTGCACGAGTTTAATATGATACACTCGATCCACTTTGAGTATGCATTGACAACAATCAGGAACATTTTTCCCATGAACGGGCCCGCATAGTCCACGTGAATACGTGACCATGGCCTGGTGGGCCAGGGCCATGGGCTGAGTGGGACCTCCCTGGGGGCATTGCCCAGCTGGGCACACGTCGTGCTCCTGCGAACCCAGTGTTCCAGGTCTGAGTCAATCCCCGGCCACCACACGTGTGACCGGGCAATGGCCTTCATTAACACGATGCCAGGGTTTTTGCTGTGGAGTTCCCTGATGAACACTTCCCTTCCTTTCTGGGGCTTGACTACCCGGCTGCACATAGCAGGCAGTCGGCTTGGACGGAGAGTTGATCCATCCGTCTCTGAAACGGTCTGACTTCCTCGGGGCACGCCCTGTGTGCGGGCACTCAATTCCCAGTCAGGACACATTTCTTTATCATGGATAGGAGGGGGTCCCTGTTGGTCCAGAGTTTGATCTGGCGGGCTGTGATGGGGGAGCCCGCAGTATCAAAAGCCTCAACGGCCATGACCATCTCGGCGCTCTGCTCCGACGCCCCCTCGGTGGTGGCCAGTGGGAGCCTGCTGAGCGCGTCAGCGCAATTTTCGGTGCCTGGCCGGTGCCGTATGGTGTAGTCATACGCAGCCAGCGTGAGGGCCCATCGCTGTATGCGAGCTGGCGCATTGGCATTGACAGCCTTGCTGTCGGACAACAGGGATGTTAACGGCTTGTGGTCCGTCTCTAGTTCAAACTGTCTACCAAAAAGGTACTGGTGCATCTTTTTCACACCGTACACACACGCGAGTGCCTCCTTCTCGACCATGCCGTATCCACGCTCTGCCTGGGAGAGCGACCTGGAGGCGTAAGCCACCGGTTGGAGTCGGCCGTCATCGTTACCCTGCTGCAAAACACACCCAACCCCGTAGGATGACGCATCGCATGTTAAAACCAGTTTTTTACAGGGGTCATACAAAGCCAACAGTTTGTTGGAACACAGCAGGTTCCTCGCCTTATTGAAAGCCTGTTCTTGACAATCTCCCCAAGACCATTCACAACCTTTACGGAGGAGCATGTGTAACGGCTCCAACAATGTGCTTTCGGCAGGAAGTTCCCAAAATAGTTCAAGAGTCCCAGGAATGATCGGAACTCCGACGTGTTGCCGGGCCTGGGCGCCCAGCGAATCGCCTCAGTTTTTGATTCAGTGGGCCGGATCCCATCTGCGGCAACCCTCCTGCCCACGAACTCGACCTCTGGGGCTAAAAACACGCACTTTGCCTTTTTCAGCCGCAGGCCGACCTGATCCAATCGGTGTAGCACCTCCTCCAGGTTGCAGAGGTGTTCCTCAGTGTCTCGACCCGTTATAAGGATCTTGTATTGGAACACGATCGTTCCAGGGATGGACTTGAGCAAACTTTCCATGTTTTGCTGAAAGATAGCCGCTGCCGAACGAATGCCAAACGGGCACCGATTGTAAACAAATAATCCTTTGTGTGTCGTGATGTTGGTCAGAAACTTGGATTCTTCAGACAGTTCCTGAGTCATGTAGGCCGAAGTGAGGTCCAGCTTCGTGAACAGCTTGTCACCTGCCAGCGTGGCAAAGAGGTCCTCCGCTCTCGGGAGTGGGTATTGGTCTTGTAGCGACACTCGGTTGATGGTGGCTTTGTAGTCGCCACAAATCCTGACCGAGCCATCTGCTTTAAGGACGGGAACAATGGGACTTGCCCAGTCGCTGAATTCATGCCCTCTCTGAGCAGCCTGTCCAGTTCACTTTCAATTTTTTCACGCATCACGTACGGCACCGCTCTGGCTTTGTGGTGCACTGGTCTGGCGTCCGGAGTGATGTATATCACTACTTTGGTGCCCTTGAACGTTCCAACACCGGGTTGAAAGAGTGACTCGAATTTTTGCAATACCTGCGAGCATGATCTTCGCTCCACGGATGAAATGGCGTGCACATCCCCCCATTTCCAATTCATCTCAGCGAGCCAACTCCTCCCCAAGAGCGCGGGGCCATTTCCCGGAACAATCCAGAGTGGCAGCCGGTTCTGTGATCCATTATGCGTTACCACCAAGTTTGCACTGCCCAGCACTGGGATGATCTCTTTGGTGTACGTACGTAACTGCGTCACAATGCGTTCCAGTTTGGGCCTGCTAGCTCTGTGTGGCCATAGTCTCTCAAATTGTTGGGCGCTCATGAGTGACTGGCTAGCTCCGGTATCCAGCTCCATGTGCACCGGGATGCCATTCAGTGAGACTTCCATCATCATGGGTGGCGTTTTGGTGTATGAGCTGTGAACGTCAGCCACATGAACTCTCTGAACTTCAGCATCCATGGTTGTTCCCCAGGCCTCATCCTGCATTTCAGACCCCTCGCCTGGTTCCTCTGTCTCGCAGACTAGCCTCGCTACTGCCTTTTTGCACATCCTGGCCAGGTGTCCCTTGACATTACAAATCCTACAGGTGTAAAGTTGGAACCTGCAGATTTTTGCAGTGTGTCTGCTCCGACATCTCCAACATGAGCTGAGATTGCTGTTAACAAAAGGGCTATTCCCAGGCATTCCTCTCTGATGGCTCTTTTGGCTGTTTCTAAGCACTCTGAAGGAGGGTGTTAATTGTCCCATCACAGGATGTATTGTTCCTCGTGATGGCGTGAATTGCCGATCCCCTTTCCATTGTCCCTGTTGCCAGGAGCTAGTTCCTGCCTGGACGGTGTCGAATTGCCCTTGCCTGCCTGTCTGGACGGTGTCGAATTGCCCTTGCCTGCCTGCCTGGACGGTGTCGAACTGCCCTTGCCTGCCTTTGGGTTCTGTGTCCTTTTTATAACATTAACTCCCTGGTTCATCGCCACATTGAAACCAGGGCTGTGTACTTAAATTAGCTTGGTCTCCTCTTCCCCTGCCATGAAGGTTTGAGCTATCAACGCTGCCCCGTCTAAAGTCAAATCCTTAGTCTTTATGAGCTTCCTGAAAATGCCGACATGATTAATGCCCTCGATGAAAAAGTCCCTTAACACCTCCCCCCTGCAGGCATCGGAGAACTTACAGAGACTGGCCAAACGCCGCAGTTCCACCACGAAGTCCGAGATGTTTTGACCCTCCCGACGCCGGTGAGAGTAGAACCGGTGCCGGGCCATGTGTACGCTACTTGCCGGCTTGAGATTCTCACTGATCAGCTGGCTGAGCTCTTCGAAGGACTTGTCCGCTGGCTTTTGGGGTGTGAGCAGGTCTTTCATCAGCGCATACGTCTGTGGTCCGCAGCTGGTCAGTAGATGCGCCCTCCGCTTGTCAGCCGCTGTCTCTTCCAGCCAGTCCTTTGTGACAAAGCTCTGCTGGAGTCTTTCCACAAAGTCGTCCCAGTTCTCACCCACACAGTAACGTTCCTCTGTGCCACCGGTGGCCATCCTCGTGGTTCGGTGATTCCCGTTTCTCGTCGCCAGATGTAGTGTCTCTGCACCTTGTCACAAACTCACACGAGGCATGGATATATCAGACACGGTCACTCTGTGACCTTCACTTTATTCCCAGGACTGAAGAGTGTTGATCCTGGGTGGGACCTCCCCTTTTATACCTGGAAGCCCAGGTGAGGAGCTCACTCCCTGTGGTCAGGGTGTGCATTACAAGGGTACAGGTACAGTATGCCTGAGTTACAGTTACACACTATAGTCATTGCAAGATGGTGAAATACATGACAGATACAGTATAAAAGCAGAGAAGTCCTTCTACAACTGTACAGGTGAGGCCACACCTGGTGTACTGCGTACAGTTTTGATCTCCATATTTAAGGAAGGATACACTTTCATTGGAGGCTGTTTTGAGAAGGTTCACTAGGTTGATTCCGGAGATGAGGGGGTTGACTTATGAGGGTAGTTTGAGTAGGTTGGGCCTATACACATTGGAGTTCAGAAGAATGAGAGGTGATCTTATTGAAACTTATAAGATAATGAGGAGGCGCAACAAGGTTGATGCAGAGAGGATGTTTCCACTCATAGGGGAAACTAAAACTAGGGCACATAGTCGAATAAGGGGCTGCCCATTTAAAACTGAGACAAAGAGAAATTTCTTCTCTCAGAGGGTTGTAAATCCTTGAAATTCTCTGCCCCAGAGAGCTGTGGAAGCTGGGTCATTGAATATATTTAAGGCGGAGATAGACAGATTTTTGAGATATACATCATCATCATAGGCAGTCCCTCGGAATCGAGGAAGACTTGCTTCCACTCCCAAAGTGAGTTCTTTGATGGCTGAACAGTCCGATACAAGAGCCACAGACCCTGTTACAGGTGGGACAGACATTCATCGAGGGAAGGGTTCGGTGGGGCTGGTTTGCCGCGCGCTCCTTCCGCTGCCTGCGCTTGGGCTCTTTATGCGCTTTGTGTTGAGATTCGAAGAGCTCAACGCCCTCCTGGATGCACATTCCCCACCTCGGGCGGTCTATGGCCAGGGCCTCCCAGGTGTCAGTGGTGATGTCACACTTTACCAGAGAGGCTTTGAGGGTGTCCTTTTAACGTTTCCGCTGTCCACCTTTGGCTCGTTTACCATGAAGGAGCTCCGCATCAAGCATTTGCTGAGGGAGTCTCGTATCTGGCATGTGAACTATGTGGCCTGCCCAGCGAAGCTGATCGAGTGTGGTCAGTGCCTCAATACTGGGGATGTTAGCCTGGTCGAGGACACTGATGTTGGTGCGCCTGTTCTCCCAGGGGATTTGCAGGATCTTGCAGAGACATCGTTGGTGATATATCTCCAGTGACTTGAGGTGCCTCTATACATCGTCCATGCCTCAGATCCATACAGGAGGGCGGGTATTACTACAGCCCTGTAGCCCATGAGCTTGGTGGTAGATTTGAGGGCCTGGTCTTCAAACACTCTTTTCCTCAGACGGCTGAAGGCTGCACTGGCGCACTGGAGGCGATGTTGAATCTCTGTTTATGGGCCTTACGCTTAACATCCGTAAGACAAAGGTGCCCCACCAGCCTGTCACTGCTGCAGAGCACTGCCCTCCAATCATCAAGATTCACGGCGCGATCCTCGACAACGTGGACCATTTCCCATATCTCGGGAGCCTCTTATCAACAAAGGCAGACATTGATGCGGTGATTCAACCGTCTCCAGTGCGCCAGTACAGTGCGAGATAAGGGAATAAAGGGTTATGGGGAGCCGGCAGGGAAGTGGAGCTGAGTCCATGATCAGATCAGCCATGATCTTATTGAAGAACGGGGCAGGCTCGAGGGGCCGTATGGCCTACTCCTGCTATTTCTTATGTTCTTACATCTATGCTGCTCCAATTTTGGCCTTTTGAACATCCCTGATTTCTTTTGCTACACCATTGGCAGCCATGACTTCAGCTATCTCGGCCCTAAGCTCTGGAATTCCCTCCCTAAACCTCTCCACCTCTCTCTTCTCTTTCAAGACGTGCCTTAAAACTTACCAATCTTTTGGCCACCTGCCCTAATATTTCCTTATGTGGCTCGGTGTCAAATTTTGTTTCATGACACCCCTGTTAAAGGCGCTATATAAATATAAATTGTTGTTTTTGGTAGTCTGCACGGGTCACAGGGAAGGTATGTTTACTCACTGAACTACCAGGGGGAGCCTCACTTTGAGCTTTGCCTTTTCTGAAGCAGGAATCTAGTGCTGCTCGGTCCCAAGTGTCACAGCCCACAGGAGACGGTCCCAACCGCACAAACAAACTGCGCCTCTGGTTCCAAATATGTATCCCCATCGCTGTGACGTACTGGGGTCTTTCTGACCAGGTCCTTGGGTCTGATTCCTCCATCGGCTGCTCCTGCTGTGGAAATCGTGGGGTCACGGGGCCTGAGTTTAGAAACATAGGAGCAGGCCATTCAGCTCCTCGAGCCTGTCCCGCCATTCAATGAGCGAGAAACAGAGTCAACGATTCTGGTCAGTGACCCTTCATCAGAACTGGAATAGGTCCGAGATGTAAATGGTTTGAAGCAAGTACAGAGGCAGGGAAAGAGGGCAGGAAAGAACTACAGGGAAGGTTGGTGATAGGGTGGAGAGCAGGAGGGATTAAATGTTGAAAGGGATGATGGTGCAAGGCAAAAGTAAAGGAACCAAAGATGGGTCTAGAGGAGGTGTAAATAGGGATATCAGAATCATTAGCAACAGTTGCCTTCGAAAAAATGGGTGCAGGGTTTAGAACATAAGAACATAAGAACATAAGAACATAAGAATTAGGAACAGGAGTAGGCCATCTAGCCCCTCGAGCCTGCTCCGCCATTCAACAAGATCATGGCTGATCTGACCGTGGACTCAGCTCCACTTACCCGCCCTCTCCCCATAACCCTTAATTCCCTTATTGGTTAAAAATCTATCTATCTGTGATTTGAATACATTCAATGAGCTAGCCTCAACTGCTTCCTTGGGCAGAGAATTCCACAGATTCACAACCCTCTGGGAGAATAAATTCCTTCTCAACTCGGTTTTAAATTGGCTCCCCCGTATTTTGAGGCTGTGCCCCCTAGTTCTAGTCTCCCCGACCAGTGGAAACAACCTCTCTGCCTCTATCTTGTCTATCCCTTTCATGATTTTAAATGTTTCTATAAGATCACCCCTCATCCTTCTGAACTCTAACGAGTAAAGACCCAGTCTACTCAATCTATCATCATAAGGTAACCCCCTCATCTCCGGAATCAGCCCAGTGAATCGTCTCTGTACCCCCTCCAAAGCTAGTATATCCTTCCTTAAGTAAGGTGACCAAAACTGCATGCAGTACTCCAGGTGTGGCCTCACCAATACCCTATACAGTTGCAGAAGGACCTCCCTGCTTTTGTACTCCATCCCTCTTGCAATGAAGGCCAACATTCCATTCGCCTTCCTGATTACCTGCTGCACCTGCAAACTAACCTTTTGGGATTCATGCAAAGGACCCCCAGGTCCCTCTGCACCGCAGCATGTTGTAATTTCTCCCCATTCAAATAATATTCCCTTTTACTGTTTTTTTCCCAAGGTGGATGACCTCACACTTTCCGACATTGTATTCCATCTGCCAAACCTTAGCCCATTCGCTTAATCTATCCAAATCTCCTTGCAGCCTCTGTGTCCTCTACACAACCCGCTTTCCCACTAATCTTAGTGTCATCTGCAAATTTTGTTGCACTACACTCTGTCCCCTCTTCTAGGTCATCTATGTATATTGTAAACAGTTGTGGTCCCAGTACTGATCCCTGTGGCACACCACTAACCACTGATTTCCAACCGGAAAAGGACCCATTTATCCCGACTCTCTGCTTTCTGTTCGCCAGCCAATTCTCTATCCATGCTAATACATTTCCTCTGACTCCGCGTACCTTTATCTTCTGCAGTAACCTTTTGTGTGGCACCTTATCGAATGCCTTTTGGAAATCTAAATACACCACATCCATCGGTACACCTCTATCCACCATGCTCGTTATATCCTCAAAGAATTCCAGTAAGTTAGTTAAACATGATTTCCCCTTCATGAATCCATGCTGCGTCTGCTTGATTGCACTATTCCTATCCAGATGTTCCGCTATTTCTTCCTTAATGATAGTTTCAAGCATTTTCCTCACTACAGATGTTAAACTAACCGGCCTATAGTTACCTGCCTTTTTGTCTGCTCCCTTTTTTAAACAGAGGCATTACATTAGCTGCTTTCCAATCCGCTGGTACCTCCCCAGAGTCCAGAGAATTTTGGTAGATTATAACGAATGCATCTGCTATAACTTCCGCCATCTCTTTTAATACCCTGGGATGCATTTCATCAGGACCAGGGGACTTGTCTACCTTGAGTCCCATTAGCCTGTCCAGCACTACCCCCCTAGTGATAGTGATTGCCTCAAGGTCCTCCCTTCCCACATTCCTGTGACCAGCAATTTCTGGCATGGTTTCTGTGTCTTCCACTGAAGACGGAAGCAAAATAATTGTTTAAGGTCTCAGCCATTTCCACATTTCCCATTATTAAATCCTCCTTCTCATCTTCTAAGGGACCAACATTTACTTTAGTCACTCTTTTCCGTTTTATATATCTGTAAAAGCTTTTACTATCTGTTTTTATGTTTTTCGCAAGTTTACCTTCGTAATCTATCTTCCCTTTCTTTATTGCTTTTTTAGTCATTCTTTGCTGTTGCTTAAAATGTTCCCAATCCTCTAGTTTCCCACTAACCTTAGTCTTTGATTTGATACTTTCCTTTATTTCCTTGGTTATCCACGGCTGGTTATCGCTTCTCTTGCCGCCCTTCTTTTTCACTGGAATATATTTTTGTTGCGCGTTATGAAAGAGCTCCTTAAAAGTCCTCCACTGTTCCTCAATTGTGCCACCGTTTAGTCCTTGTTTCCAGTCTACTTTAGCCAACTCTGTCCTCATCCCACTGTAGTTTATGATCTGTATCTTAACTCCATTTACCTGCCGTTGCTCCATATCCCTTTATCCCCTTACCCAACAACAAGCTATCAATCTGAAAACCCCAGTATCCACAGCCTATTGAAAATAAAGATTGTATTTCTAGAGCATGTCTCAAAGTACTTTACAGCCAATGAAATACATTTGAAGTGTTTTTTCTGTCGGTGATGAGGCAGCCAATTTGCGCACAGCAGCATCACAAAAACAGCAATCAAATAAATGACCAGATATTCTCTTTTAATGATACTGTGTAATGGATAAATAGTGGCCAGAAAGGCATGGGGGCAGAGTTCGAAACTTCAACTACCCTTTGTATGTAGACATGTGTAACATAAATAGTAAACCTTTCGTAAGAGGGGTGAGGCCGATTAGGGCAAAAGAGAGCAAAAATGAGAGAGAGTGGGAGGGAGCGAAAGCGAGAGAGGAGCGAGAGAGAGGCAAGAGAGAGAGAGAGGGAGAGATAGAGAGCAAAAGAGAGAAAGAGAGAGGGCAAACGATAGAGACAGCGAAAGTGAAAGAGCAAAAGCGAGAGAGAATGATTCGGCCCAGCATCCCTTTTGTTCCTCTAATCTCTCCTGCCTTCCACCCGATCACAGAACTTCCCCTTTGTTCTTTCTTCCCCTCCCCCTTTCAGCGCTTGTTAAGAATCCCTTCCGAACACTCTCCAGTTCTGACGAAGGGTCATCGACCCGAAACATTAACTCTGCTTCCTCTCCACAGATGCTGCCCGATCCGCTGAGATTTCCAGCATTCTGTTTTTATTCCAGATCAAGATAGAGTGAAACAAGAGTGTGACAGAGAGAGGTGGGAGCACAGGAGGAGAAAGTAAATCTGGATAAATGAAGGCGAGAGATAAAGCCTCTTAGGAAAATCAATGGCAAGAGTTTCTGGTCAGTTTCTGGTGGTAACGCTCTCTTTTTCTTTCCCAATGTAGCTGGTGCTCCCAGAATATTCCATCCACGGATTGTTCTGTATCATGTTCCTGTGTGCACAGGAATGGCTAACACTGGGGCTCAATATCCCCTTGCTCTTCTACAACCTCTGGAGGTGAGTCTAACCGCTGAGTCCCAGCCATTCACCGGCGGTTTGTATTCATGTGGTACAGACATGGTGAACCTTGGGCTCCGATAGGGCATTGAAGATCTGGGAGAGAGATCACGGGGACAGATCGTCAGGAGAAAGATCAGCGGGAGGGAGATTGTGGGGAGAGAGATTGTGGGGAGAGGGATCGTGGGGAGGGAGATCATGGGGAGAGGGATCATGGGGAGAGGGATCGTGGGGAGAGGGATCGTGGGGAGAGGGATTGTGGGGAGAGGGATCGTGGGGAGAGGGATTGTGGGGAGAGGGATTGTGGGGAGAGGGATTGTGGGGAGAGGGATCGTGGGGAGAGGGATTGTGGGGAGAAAGATCGTGGGGAGAGGGATTGTGGGGAGAGGGATCGTGGGGAGAGGGATTGTGGGGAGAGGGATCGTGGGGAGAGAGATTGTGGGGAGAGGGATTGTGGGGAGAGAGATCGTGGGGAGAGGGATTGTGGGGAGAGGGATTGTGGGGAGAGGGATTGTGGGGAGAGGGATCGTGGGGAGAGAGATTGTGGGGAGAGGGATTGTGGGGAGAGGGATTGTGGGGAGAGAGATCGTGGGGAGAGGGATTGTGGGGAGAGGGATTGTGGGGAGAGAGATTGTGGGGAGAGGGATCGTGGGGAGGGAGATCGTGGGGAGAGAGATCGTGGGGAGGGAGATCGTGGGGAGAGGGATCGTGGGGAGAGGGATCGTGGTGAGAGGGATTGTGGGGAGGGAGTTCGTGGGGAGGGAGATCGTGGGGAGAGAGATCATGGGGACAGATCGTGGGGAGGGGGACAGATCGTGGGCAAAGGGATCGTGGGGAGAAAGATCGAGGGGAGAAGGATCAACGGGAGGGAGATCGTGGGGAGAGAGATCAGTGGGAGGGAGATCGTGGGGAGAGAGACCGTGGGGAGAGGAATCGTGGGGAGATGGATTGTGGGGAGGGAGATCGTGGGGAGAGGGATCGTGGTGAGAGAGATCGTGGGGAGAGGGATCGTGGGGAGAGAGATCGTGGGGGAGATTAATGTGCAAAGTTAAAGCACATGGGATTGGGGGCAGTGTGCTGACATGGATTGAGAACTGGTTGTCAGACAGGAAGCAAAGAGTAGGAGTAAATGGGTACTTTTCAGAATGGCAGGCAGTGACTAGTGGGGTACCGCAAGGCTCTGTGCTGGGGCCCCAGCTGTTTACACTGTACATTAATGATTTAGACAAGGGGATTAAATGTAGTATCTCCAAATTTGCGGATGACACTAAGTTGGGTGGCAGTGTGAGCTGCGAGGAGGATGCTATGAGGCTGCAGAGTGACTTGCATAGGTTAGCTGAGTGGGCAAATGCATGGCAGATGAAGTATAATGTGGATAAATGTGAGGTTATTCACTTTGGTGGTAAAAACAGAGAGACAGACTATTATCTGAATGGTGACAGATTAGGAAAAAGTGCAACGAGACCTGGGTGTCATGGTACATCAGTCATTGAAGGTTGGCATGCAGGTACAGCAATTGGTTAAGAAAGCAAATGGCATGTTGGCCTTCATAGCGAGGGGATTTGAGTACAGGGGCAGGGAGGTGTTGCTACTGTTGTACAGGGCCTTGGTGAGGCCACACCTGGAGTGTTGTGTACAGTTTTGGTCTCCTAACTTGAGGAAGGACATTCTTGCTATTGAGGGAGTGCAGCAAAGATTCACCAGACTGATTCCCGGGATGGTGGGACTGACCTATCAAGAAAGACTGGATCAACTGGGCTTGTATTCACTGGAGTTCAGAAGAATGAAAGGGGACCTCATAGAAACATTTAAAATTCTGACGGGTTTGGACAGGTTAGATGCAGGAAGAATGTTCCCAATGTTGGGGAAGTCCAGAACCAGGGGTCACAGTCTAAGGATAAGGGGTAAGCCATTTAGGACCGAGATGAGGAGAAACTTCTTCACCCAGAGAGTGGTGAACCTGTGGAATTCTCTACCACAGAAAGTAGTTGAGGCTAATTCACTAAATATATTCAAAAGGGAGTTAGATGAAGTCCTTACTACTCGGGGGATCAAGGGGTATAGCGAGAAAGCAGGAAGGGGGTACTGAAGTTGCGTGTTCAGCCATGAACCCATTGAATAGTGTTGCAGGCTAGAAGGGCCGAATGGCCTACTCCTGCACCTATTTTCTATGTTTCTATGGATCAGTAGGAGAAAGATCGTGGGGAGAAGGATCAGTGAGAGGGAGATCGTGGGGAGAGAGATCGTGGGGATAGGGATCGTGGGGAGAGGGATCGTGGGGAGGGAGATCGTGGGGAGAAGGATCGTGGGGAGAGGGATCGTGGGGAGAGGGAGATCGTGGGGAGAGAGATCGTGGGGAGAGGGATCGTGGGGAGAGAGATCGTGGGGAGAGGGATCGTGGGGAGAGGGATCGTGGGGAGGGAGATCGTGGGGAGGGAGATCGTGGGGAGAGAGATCGTGGGGAGGGAGATCGTGGGGAGAGGGATCGTGGGGAGAGGGATCGTGGGGAGTGAGATCGTGGGGAGAGAGATCGTGGGGAGAGGGATCGTGGGGAGAGAGATCGTGGGGAGGGAGATCGTGGGGAGGGAGATCGTGGGGAGGGAGATCGTGGGGAGAGAGATCGTGGGGAGAGGGATCGTGGGGAGAGGGATCATGGGGAGTGAGATCGTGGGGAGAGAGATCGTGGGGAGAGGGATCGTGGGGAGAGAGATCGTGGGGAGAGGGATCGTGGGGAGGGAGATCGTGGGGAGAGGGATCGTGGGGAGAGAGATCGTGGGGGAGATTAATGTGCAAAGTTAAAGCACATGGGATTTGGGGTAGTGTGCTGACATGGATTGAGAACTGGTTGTCAGACAGGAAGCAAAGAGTAGGAGTAAATGGGGACTTTTCAGAATGGCAGGCAGTGACTAGTGGGGTACCGCAAGGTTCTGTGCTGGGGCCCCAGCTGTTTACATTGTACATTAATGATTTAGACCAGGGGATTAAATGTAGTATCTCTAAATTTGCGGATGACACTAAGTTGGGTGGCAGTGTGAGCTGCGAGGAGGATGCTATGAGACTGCAGAGTGACTTGCATAGGTTAGCTGAGTGGGCAAATGCATGGCAGATGAAGTATAATGTGGATAAATGTGAGGTTATTCACTTTGGTGGTAAAAACAGAGAGACAGACTATTATCTGAATGGTGACAGATTAGGAAAAAGTGCAACGAGACCTGGGTGTCATGGTACATCAGTCATTGAAGGTTGGCATGCAGGTACAGCAGGCGGTTAAGAAAGCAAATGGCATGTTGGCCTTCATAGCGAGGGGATTTGAGTACAGGGGCAGGGAGGTGTTGCTACAGTTGTACAGGGCCTTGGTGAGGCCACACCTGGAGTATTGTGTACAGTTTTGGTCTCCTAACTTGAGGAAGGACATTCTTGCTATTGTGGGAGTGCAGCAAAGATTCACCAGACTGATGGTGGGACTGACCTATCAAGACTAGATCAACTGGGATTGTATTCACTGGAGTTCAGAAGAATGAAAGGGGACCTCATAGAAACGTTTAAAATTCTGACGGGTTTAGACAGGTTAGATGCAGGAAGAATGTTCCCAATGTTGGGGAAGTCCAGAACCAGGGTCACAGTCTAAGGATAAGGGGTAAGCCATTTAGGACCGAGATGAGGAGAAACTTCTTCACCCAGAGAATGGTGAACCTGTGGAATTCTCTACCACAGAAAGTTGTTGAGGCCAATTCACTAAATATATTCAAAAGTGAGTTAGATGAAGTCCTTACTACTCGGGGGATCAAGGGGTATAGCGAGAAAGCAGGAATGGGGTACTGAAGTTGCGTGTTCAGCCATGAACTCATTGAATGGTGTTGCAGGCTAGATGGGCCGAATGGCCTACTCCTGCACCTATTTTCTATGTTTCTATGGATCAGTAGGAGAGAGATCGTGGAGAGAAGGACCAGTGGGAGGGAGATCGTGGGGAGAGAGATCGTGGGGAGAGGCATCGTGGGGAGACGGATCGTGGGGAGGGAGATCGTGGAGAGAAGGATCGTGGGGAGAGGGATCGTGGGGAGAGAGAGATCGTGGGGAGAGAGATCGTGGGGAGAGAGATCGTGGGGAGAGGGATCGTGGGGAGAGGGATCATGGGGAAAGGGATCGTGGGGAAGGAGATCGTGGGGAGAGAGAACGTGGGGAGAGGGATCGTGGGGAGGGAGATCGTGGGGAGAGAGATCGTGGGGAGAGGGATCGTGGAGAGAGGGATCGTGGGGAGAGGGATCATGGGGAGAGGGATCGTGGGGAAGGAGATCGTGGGGAGAGAGATCGTGGGGAGAGGGATCGTGGGGAGAGAGATCGTGGGGAGAGAGATCGTGGGGAGAGGGATCATGGGGAGAGGGATCGTGGGGAGAGGGATCGTGGGGAGAGAGATCAGTTGGAGGGAGATCGTGGGGAGAGGGATCGTGGGGAGAGGGATCGTGGGGAGAGAGATCGTGGGGAGAGGGATCGTGGGGAGAGGGATCGTGGGGAGAGGGATCGTGGTGAGAGGGATCGTGGTGAGAGGGATTGTGCGGAGAGGGATCGTGGTGAGAGGGATCGTGGGGAGGGAGATCGTGGGGAGAGGGATCGTGGGGAGGGAGATCGTGGGGAGAGGGATCGTGGGGAGAGAGATCGTGGGGAGAGGGATCGTGGGGAGAGGGATCATGGTGAGAGGGATCGTGGGAAGGGAGATCGTGGAGAGGGATCGTGGTGAGAGGGATCGTGGGGAGAGAGATCAGTTGGAGGGAGATCGTGGGGAGAGGGATCGTGGGGAGAGGGATCGTGGGGTGAGAGATCGTGGGGAGAGAGATCGTGGGGAGAAGGTTCAGCGGGAGGGAGATCGTGGGGAGAGGGATCGTGGGGAAAGAGATCAGTTAGAGGGATGTCGTGGGGAGAGGGATCGTGGGGAGAGGGATCGTGGGGAGAGGGAGATCGCGGGGAGAGGGAGATCGTGGGGAGAGAGATCATGGGGAGAGGGATCGTGGGGAGAGGGATCATGGGGAGAGGGATCGTGGGGAGAGGGATCGTGGGGAGGGCGATCGTGGGGAGAGGGTTCGTGGGGAGGGAGATCCTGGGGAGAGGGATCGTGGGGAGAGGGATCTTGGGGAGAGGGATTGTGGGGAGAGAGATCGTGGGGAGAGAGATCGTGTGGAGAGGGATCTTGGGGAGAGCGATCGTGGGGAGAGGGAGATCGTGGGGAGAGAGATCGTGGGGAGAGAGATCATGGGGAGAGGGATCTTGGGGAGAGAGATTGTGGGGAGAGAGATCGTGGGAGAGAGATCAGTTGGAGGGAGATCGTGGGGAGAGGGATCGTGGGGCGAGAGATCGTGGGGAGAGGGATCGTGGGGAGAGAGATCGTTGGGGAGATTAATGTGCAAAGTTAAAGCACATGGGATTGGTGGTAGTGTGCTGACGTGGATTGAGAACTGGTTGTCAGACAGGAAGCAAAGAGTAGGAGTAAATGGGTACTTTTCAGAATGGCAGGCAGTGACTAGTGGGGTACCGCAAGGTTCTGTGCTGGGGCCCCAGCTGTTTACACTGTACATTAATGATTTAGACGAGGGGATTAAATGTAGTATCTCCAAATTTGCGGATGACACTAAGTTGGGTGGCAGTGTGAGCTGCGAGGAGGATGCTATGAGGCTGCAGAGTGACTTGGATAGGTTAGGTGAGTGTGCAAATGCATGGCAGATGAAGTATAATGTGGATAAATGTGAGGTTATCCACTTTGGTGGTAAAAACAGAGAGACAGACTATTATCTGAATAGTGACAGATTAGGAAAAGGGAAGGTGCAACGAGACCTGGGTGTCATGGTACATCAGTCATTGAAGGTTGGCATTCAGGTACAGTAGGCGGTTAAGAAAGCAAATGGCATGTTGGCCTTCATAGCGAGGGGACTTGAGTACAGGGGCAGGGAGGTGTTGCTACAGTTGTACAGGGCCTTGGTGAGGCCACACCTGGAGTATTGTGTACAGTTTTGGTCTCCTAACTTGAGGAAGGACATTCTTGCTATTGAGGGAGTGCAGCAAAGATTCACCAGACTGATTCCCGGGATGGTGGGACTGACCTATCAAGACTGGATCAACTGGGCTTGTATTCACTGGAGTTCAGAAGAATGAAAGGGGACCTCATAGAAACATTTAAAAGTCTGACGGGGTAAGACAGGTTAGATGCAGGAAGAATGTTCCCAATGTTGGGGAAGTCCAGAACCAGGGGTCACAGTCTAAGGATAAGGGGTAAGCCATTTAGGACCGAGATGAGGAGAAGTGGTGAACCTGTGGAATTCTCTACCACAGAAAGTAGTTGAGGCCAATTCACTAAATATATTCAAAAGGGAGTTAGATGAAGTCCTTACTACTCGGGGGATCAAGGGGTATAGCGAGAAAGCAGGAAGGGGGTACTGAAGTTGCGTGTTCAGCCATGAACCCATTGAATAGTGTTGCAGGCTAGAAGGGCCGAATGGCCTACTCCTGCACCTATTTTCTATGTTTCTATGGATCAGTAGGAGAAAGATCGTGGGGAGAAGGATCAGTGAGAGGGAGATCGTGGGGAGAGAGATCGTGGGGATAGGGATCGTGGGGAGAGGGATCGTGGGGAGGGAGATCGTGGGGAGAAGGATCGTGGGGAGAGGGATCGTGGGGAGAGGGAGATCGTGGGGAGAGAGATCGTGGGGAGAGGGATCATGGGGAGAGAGATCGTGGGGAGAGGGATCGTGGGGAGAGGGATCGTGGGGAGGGAGATCGTGGGGAGGGAGATCGTGGGGAGAGAGATCGTGGGGAGGGAGATCGTGGGGAGAGAGATCGTGGGGAGAGAGATCAGTTGGAGGGAGATCGTGGGGAGAGGAATCGTGGGGAGAGGGATCGTGGGGAGAGAGATCGTGGGGGAGATTAATGTGCAAAGTTAAAGCACAGGGATTGGGGGTAGTGTGCTGACGTGGATTGAGAACTGGTTGTCAGACAGGAAGCAAAGAGTAGGAGTAAATGGGTACTTTTCAGAATGGCAGGCAGTGACTAGTGGGGTACCGCAAGGTTCTGTGCTGGGGCCCCAGCTGTTTACATTGTACATTAATGATTTAGACGAGGGGATTAAATGTAGTATCTCCAAATTTGCGGATGACACTAAGTTGGGTGGCAGTGTGAGCTGCGAGGAGGATGCTATGAGGCTGCAGAGTGACTTGGATAGGTTAGGTGAGTGTGCAAATGCATGGCAGATGAAGTATAATGTGGATAAATGTGAGGTTATCCACTTTGGTGGTAAAAACAGAGAGACAGACTATTATCTGAATAGTGACAGATTAGGAAAAGCGAAGGTGCAACGAGACCTGGGTGTCATGGTACATCAGTCATTGAAGGTTGGCATTCAGGTACAGCAGGCGGTTAAGAAAGCAAATGGCATGTTGGCCTTCATAGCGAGGGGATTTGAGTACAAGGGCAGGGAGGTGTTGCTACAGTTGTACAGGGCCTTGGTGAGGCCACACCTGGAGTATTGTGTACAGTTTTAGTCTCCTAACTTGAGGAAGGACATTCTTGCTATTGAGGGAGTGCAGCAAAGATTCACCAGACTGATTCCCGGGATGGTGGGACTGACCTATCAAGAAAGACTGGATCAACTGGGCTTGTATTCACTGGAGTTCAGAAGAATGAAAGGTGACCTCATAGAAACATTTAAAAGTCTAACGGGGTAAGACAAGTTAGATGCAGGAAGAATGTTCCCAATGTTGGGGAAGTCCAGAACCAGGGGTCACAGTCTAAGGATAAGGGGTAAGCCATTTAGGACCGAGATGAGGAGAAACTTCTTCACCCAGAGAGTGGTGAACCTGTGGAATTCTCTACCATAGAAAGTTGTTGAGGCCAATTCACTAAATATATTCAAAAGGGAGTTAGATGAAGTCCTTACTACTCGGGGGATCAAGGAGTATAGCGAGAAAGCAGGAATGGGGTACTGAAGTTGCGTGTTCAGCCATGAACTCATTGAATGGTGGTGCAGGCTAGAAGGGCCAAATGGCCTACTCCTGCACCTATTTTCTATGTTTCTTTGGATCAGTCGGAGAGAGATCGTGGGGAGAGAGATCGTGGGGAGACGCATCGTGGGGAGAGAGATCGTGGGGAGAGGGATTGTGGGGAGAGGGATCATGGGGAGAGGGATCGTGGAGATTGTGGGGAGAAGGATCGTGGGGAGAGGGATCGTGGGGAGAGGGATCGTGGGGAGAGAGATCGTGGGGAGAGGGATCATGGGGAGAGGGATCGTGGGGAGAGGGATCATGGGGAGAGGGATCGTGGAGATTGTGGGAGAAGGATCGTGGGGAGAGGGATCGTGGGGAGAGAGATCGTGGGGAAAGAGATCGTGGGGAGAGGGAACGTGGGGAGAGGGATCGTGGGGAGAGGGATCGTGGGGAGAGGGATCGTGGGGAGAGAGATCGTGGGGAGAGAGATCAGTTGGAGGGAGATCGTGGGGAGAGGGATCGTGGGGAGAGAGATCGTGGGAAGAGAGATCGTGGGGAGAGAGATCGTGGGGAGGGAGATCGTGGGGAGAGGGATCGTGGGGAGAGGGATCGTGGGGAGAGAGATCGTGGGGAGAGGGATTGTGGGGAGAGGGATCGTGGGGAGGGAGATCGTGGGGAGGGAGATCGTGGGGAGAGAGATCGTGGGGAGGGAGATCGTGGGGAGAGGGATCGTGGGGAGAGGGATCGTGGGGAGTGAGATCGTGGGGAGAGAGATCGTGGGGAGAGGGATCGTGGGGAGAGAGATCGTGGGGGAGATTAATGTGCAAAGTTAAAGCACATGGGATTGGGGGTAGTGTGCTGACATGGATTGAGAACTGGTTGTCAGACAGGAAGCAAAGAGTAGGAGTAAATGGGGACTTTTCAGAATGGCAGGCAGTGACTAGTGGGGTACCGCAAGGTTCTGTGCTGGGGCCCCAGCTGTTTACATTGTACATTAATGATTTAGACGAGGGGATTAAATGTAGTATCTCCAAATTTGCGGATGACACTAAGTTGGGTGGCAGTGTGAGCTGCGAGGAGGATGCTATGAGACTGCAGAGTGACTTGCATAGGTTAGCTGAGTGGGCAAATGCATGGCAGATGAAGTATAATGTGGATAAATGTGAGGTTATTCACTTTGGTGGTAAAAACAGAGAGACAGACTATTATCTGAATGGTGACAGATTAGGAAAAAGTGCAACGAGACCTGGGTGTCATGGTACATCAGTCATTGAAGGTTGGCATGCAGGTACAGCAGGCGGTTAAGAAAGCAAATGGCATGTTGGCCTTCATAGCGAGGGGATTTGAGTACAGGGGCAGGGAGGTGTTGCTACAGTTGTACAGGGCCTTGGTGAGGCCACACCTGGAGTATTGTGTACAGTTTTGGTCTCCTAACTTGAGGAAGGACATTCTTGCTATTGAGGGAGTGCAGCAAAGATTCACCAGACTGATGGTGGGACTGACCTATCAAGACTGGATCAACTGGGATTGTATTCACTGGAGTTCAGAAGAATGAAAGGGGACCTCATAGAAACGTTTAAAATTCTGATGGGCTTAGACAGGTTAGATGCAGGAAGAATGTTCCCAATGTTGGGGAAGTCCAGAACCAGGGTCACAGTCTAAGGATAAGGGTTAAGCCATTTAGGACCGAGATGAGGAGAAACTTCTTCACCCAGAGAATGGTGAACCTGTGGAATTCTCTACCACAGAAAGTTGTTGAGGCCAATTCACTAAATATATTCAAAAGGGAGTTAGATGAAGTCCTTACTACTAGGGGGATCAAGGGGTATAGCGAGAAAGCAGGAATGGGGTACTGAAGTTGCGTGTTCAGCCATGAACTCATTGAATGGTGTTGCAGGCTAGATGGGCCGAATGGCCTACTCCTGCACCTATTTTCTATGTTTCTATGGATCAGTAGGAGAGAGATCGTGGAGAGAAGGACCAGTGGGAGGGAGATCGTGGGGAGAGAGATCGTGGGGAGAGGCATCGTGGGGAGACGGATCGTGGGGCGAGGGATCGAGGGGAGAGGGATCATGGGGAGAGGGATCGTGGGGAGAGGGATCGTGGGGAGGGAGATCGTGGGGAGAAGGATCGTGGGGAGAGGGATCGTGGGGAGAGGGATCGTGGGGAGAGGGATCGTGGGGAGAGGGATCGTGGGGAGAGGGATCATGGGGAGAGGGATCGTGGGGAGAGAGATCGTGGGGAGAGGGATCGTGGAGAGAGGGATCGTGGGCAGAGGGATCATGGGGAAAGGGATCGTGGGGAAGGAGATCGTGGGGAGAGAGATCGTGGGGAGAGGGATCGTGGGGAGAGAGATCGTGGGGAGAGAGATCGTGGGGAGCGGGATCGTGGGGAGAGAGATCGTGGTGAGAGGGATCGTGGGGAGAGGGATCGTGGGGAGAGGGATCGTGGGGAGAGAGATCAGTTGGAGGGAGATCGTGGGGTGAGGGATCGTGGGGAGAGGGATCGTGGGGAGAGAGATCGTGGGGAGAGAGATCGTGGGGAGAGGGATCGTGGGGAGAGAGATCGTGGGGAGAGGGATCGTGGGGAGAGGGATCGTGGTGAGAGGGATCGTGGTGAGAGGGATCGTGGGGAGAGGGATCGTGGTGAGAGGGATCGTGGGGAGGGAGATCGTGGGGAGAGGGATCGTGGGGAGAGAGATCGTGGGGAGAGGGATCGTGGGGAGAGGGATCATGGTGAGAGGGATCGTGGGAAGGGAGATCGTGGAGAGGGATCGTGGTGAGAGGGATCGTGGGGAGAGAGATCAGTTGGAGGGAGATCGTGGGGAGAGGGATCGTGGAGAGAGGGATCGTGGGGTGAGAGATCGTGGGGAGAGAGATCGTGGGGAGAAGGATCAGCGGGAGGGAGATCGTGGGGAGAGGGATCGTGGGGAGAGAGATCAGTTAGAGGGATGTCGTGGGGAGAGGGATCGTGGGGAGAGGGATCGTGGGGAGAGGGAGATCGTGGGGTGAGGGAGATCGTGGGGAGAGGGATCGTGGGGAGAGAGATCATGGGGAGAGGGATCGTGGGGAGAGGGATCATGGGGAGAGGGATCGTGGGGAGAGGGATCGTGGGGAGGGCGATCGTGGGGAGAGGGTTCGTGGGGAGGGAGATCCTGGGGAGAGGGATCGTGGGGAGAGGGATCGTGGGGAGAGGGATTGTGGGGAGAGAGATCGTGGGGAGAGAGATCGTGTGGAGAGGGATCGTGGGGTGAGAGATCGTGGGGAGAAGGATCAGCGGGAGGGAGATCGTGGGGAGAGGGATCGTGGGGAGAGAGATCAGTTAGAGGGATGTCGTGGGGAGAGGGATCGTGGGGAGAGGGATCGTGGGGAGAGGGATCGTGGGGAGAGAGATCGTGGGGAGAGAGATCGTGGGGAGAGGGATCGTGGGGAGAGAGATCGTGGGGAGAGGGATCGTGGGGAGAGGGATCGTGGTGAGAGGGATCGTGGTGAGAGGGATCGTGGGGAGAGGGATCGTGGTGAGAGGGATCGTGGGGAGGGAGATCGTGGGGAGAGGGATCGTGGGGAGAGAGATCGTGGGGAGAGGGATCGTGGGGAGAGGGATCATGGTGAGAGGGATCGTGGGAAGGGAGATCGTGGAGAGGGATCGTGGTGAGAGGGATCGTGGGGAGAGAGATCAGTTGGAGGGAGATCGTGGGGAGAGGGATCGTGGAGAGAGGGATCGTGGGGTGAGAGATCGTGGGGAGAGAGATCGTGGGGAGAAGGATCAGCGGGAGGGAGATCGTGGGGAGAGGGATCGTGGGGAGAGAGATCGTGTGGAGAGGGATCTTGGGGAGAGGGATCGTGGGGAGAGGGAGATCGTGGGGAGAGAGATCGTGGGGAGAGAGATCATGGGGAGAGGGATCTTGGGGAGAGAGATCGTGGGGAGAGAGATCGTGGGGAGAGAGATCAGTTGGAGGGAGATCGTGGGGAGAGGGATCGTGGGGCGAGAGATCGTGGGGAGAGGGATCGTGGGGAGAGAGATCGTGGGGAGGGAGATCGTTGGGAGAGAGATCACGGGGAGAGAGATCGTGGGGAGAGAGATCGTGGGGAGAGAGATCGTGGGGAGAGGGATCGTGGAGAGAGGGATCGTGGGGAGAGGGATCATGGGGAGAGGGATCGTGGGGAAGGAGATCGTGGGGAGAGAGATCGTGGGGAGAGGGATCGTGGGGAGAGAGATCGTGGGGAGAGAGATCGTGGGGAGCGGGATCGTGGGGAGAGAGATCGTGGGGAGAGGGATCGTGGGGAGAGGGATCGTGGGGAGAGGGATCGTGGGGAGAGAGATCAGTTGGAGGGAGATCGTGGGGAGAGGGATCGTGGGGAGAGGGATCGTGGGGAGAGAGATCGTGGGGAGAGAGATCGTGGGGAGAGGGATCGTGGGGAGAGAGATCGTGGGGAGAGGGATCGTGGGGAGAGGGATCGTGGTGAGAGGGATCGTGGTGAGAGGGATCGTGGGGAGAGGGATCGTGGTGAGAGGGATCGTGGGGAGGGAGAACGTGGGGAGAAGGATCGTGGGAAGGGAGATCGTGGAGAGGGATCGTGGTGAGAGGGATCGTGGGGAGAGAGATCAGTTGGAGGGAGATCGTGGGGAGAGGGATCGTGGAGAGAGGGATCGTGGGGTGAGAGATCGTGGGGAGAGAGATCGTGGGGAGAAGGATCAGCGGGAGGGAGATCGTGGGGAGAGGGATCGTGGGGAGAGACATCAGTTAGAGGGATGTCGTGGGGAGAGGGATCGTGGGGAGAGGGATCGTGGGGAGAGGGAGATCGTGGGGAGAGGGAGATCGTGGGGAGAGGGATCGTGGGGAGAGAGATCATGGGGAGAGGGATCGTGGGGAGAGGGATCATGGGGAGAGGGATCGTGGGGAGAGGGATCGTGTGGAGAGAGATCAGTTGGAGGGAGATCGTGGGGAGAGGGATCGTGGGGAGGGCGATCGTGGGGAGAGGGTTCGTGGGGAGGGAGATCCTGGGGAGAGGGATCGTGGGGAGAGGGATCATGGGGAGAGGGATCGTGGGGAGAGGGATCGTGGGGAGGGCGATCGTGGGGAGAGGGTTCGTGGGGAGGGAGATCCTGGGGAGAGTGATCGTGGGGAGAGGGATCGTGGGGAGAGGGATCGTGGGGAGAGGGATTGTGGGGAGAGAGATCGTGGGGAGAGGGCTCTTGGGGAGAGGGATCGTGGGGAGAGGGAGATCGTGGGGAGAGAGATCGTGGGGAGAGAGATCATGGGGAGAGGGATCTTGGGGAGAGAGATCGTGGGGAGAGAGATCGTGGGGAGAGAGATCAGTTGGAGGGAGATCGTGGGGAGAGGGATCGTGGGGCGAGAGATCGTGGGGAGAGGGATCGTGGGGAGAGAGATCGTGGGGAGGGAGATCGTTGGGAGAGAGATCACGGGGAGAGAGATCGTGGGGAGAGAGATCGTGGGGAGAGAGATCGTGGGGAGAGGGATCGTGGAGAGAGGGATCGTGGGGAGAGGGATCATGGGGAGAGGGATCGTGGGGAAGGAGATCGTGGGGAGAGAGATCGTGGGGAGAGGGATCGTGGGGAGAGAGATCGTGGGGAGAGAGATCGTGGGGAGCGGGATCGTGGGGAGAGAGATCGTGGGGAGAGGGATCGTGGGGAGAGGGATCGTGGGGAGAGGGATCGTGGGGAGAGAGATCAGTTGGAGGGAGATCGTGGGGAGAGGGATCGTGGGGAGAGGGATCGTGGGGAGAGAGATCGTGGGGAGAGAGATCGTGGGGAGAGGGATCGTGGGGAGAGAGATCGTGGGGAGAGGGATCGTGGGGAGAGGGATCGTGGTGAGAGGGATCGTGGTGAGAGGGATCGTGGGGAGAGGGATCGTGGTGAGAGGGATCGTGGGGAGGGAGAACGTGGGGAGAAGGATCGTGGGGAGAGAGATCGTGGGGAGAGGGATCATGGTGAGAGGGATCGTGGGAAGGGAGATCGTGGAGAGGGATCGTGGTGAGAGGGATCGTGGGGAGAGAGATCAGTTGGAGGGAGATCGTGGGGAGAGGGATCGTGGAGAGAGGGATCGTGGGGTGAGAGATCGTGGGGAGAGAGATCGTGGGGAGAAGGATCAGCGGGAAGGAGATCGTGGGGAGAGGGATCGTGGGGAGAGACATCAGTTAGAGGGATGTCGTGGGGAGAGGGATCGTGGGGAGAGGGATCGTGGGGAGAGGGAGATCGTGGGGAGAGGGAGATCGTTGGGAGAGGGATCGTGGGGAGAGAGATCATGGGGAGAGGGATCGTGGGGAGAGGGATCATGGGGAGAGGGATCGTGGGGAGAGGGATCGTGTGGAGAGAGATCAGTTGGAGGGAGATCGTGGGGAGAGGGATCGTGGGGAGGGCGATCGTGGGGAGAGGGTTCGTGGGGAGGGAGATCCTGGGGAGAGGGATCGTGGGGAGAGGGATCATGGGGAGAGGGATCGTGGGGAGAGGGATCGTGGGGAGGGCGATCGTGGGGAGAGGGTTCGTGGGGAGGGAGATCCTGGGGAGAGTGATCGTGGGGAGAGGGATCGTGGGGAGAGGGATCGTGGGGAGAGGGATTGTGGGGAGAGAGATCGTGGGGAGAGGGATCTTGGGGAGAGGGATCGTGGGGAGAGGGAGATCGTGGGGAGAGAGATCGTGGGGAGAGAGATCATGGGGAGAGGGATCTTGGGGAGAGAGATCGTGGGGAGAGAGATCGTGGGGAGAGAGATCAGTTGGAGGGAGATCGTGGGGAGAGGGATCGTGGGGCGAGAGATCGTGGGGAGAGGGATCGTGGGGAGAGAGATCGTGGGGGAGATTAATGTGCAAAGTTAAAGCACATGGGATTGGGGGTAGTGTGCTGACGTGGATTGAGAACTGGTTGTCAGACAGGAAGCAAAGAGAAGGAGTAAATGTATACTTTTCAGAATGGCAGGCAGTGACTAGTGGGGTACCGCAAGGTTCTGTGCTGCGGCCCCAGCTGTTTACATTGTACATTAATGATTTAGACGAGAGGATTAAATGTAGTATCTCCAAATTTGCGGATGACACTAAGTTGGGTGGCAGTGTGAGCTGCGAGGAGGATGCTATGAGGCTGCAGAGTGACTTGGATAGGTTAGGTGAGTGTGCAAATGCATGGCAGATGAAGTACAATGTGGATAAATGTGAGGTTATCCACTTTGGTGGTAAAAACAGAGAGACAGACTATTATCTGAATAGTGACAGATTAGGAAAAGCGAAGGTGCAACGAGACCTGGGTGTCATGGTACATCAGTCATTGAAGGTTGGCATTCAGGTACAGCAGGCGGTTAAGAAAGCAAATGGCATGTTGGCCTTCATAGCGAGGGGATTTGAGTACAGGGGCAGGGAGGTGTTGCTACAGTTGTACAGGGCCTTGGTGAGGCCACACCTGGAGTATTGTGTACAGTTTTGGTCTCCTAACTTGAGGAAGGACATTCTTGCTATTGAGGGAGTGCAGCAAAGATTCACCAGACTGATTCCCGGGATGGTGGGACTGACCTATCAAGACTGGATCAACTGGGCTTGTATTCACTGGAGTTCAGAAGAATGAAAGGGGACCTCATAGAAACATTTAAAAGTCTGACGGGGTAAGACAGGTTAGATGCAGGAAGAATGTTCCCAATGTTGGGGAAGTCCAGAACCAGGGGTCACAGTCTAAGGATAAGGGGTAAGCCATTTAGGACCGAGATGAGGAGAAACTTCTTCACCCAGAGAGTGGTGAACCTGTGGAATTCTCTACCACAGAAAGTAGTTGAGGCCAATTCACTAAATATATTCAAAAGGGAGTTAGATGAAGTCCTTACTACTTGGGGGATCAAGGGGTATAGCGAGAAAGCAGGAAGGGGGTACTGAAGTTGCGTGTTCAGCCATGAACTCATTGAATGGTGGTGCAGGCTAGAAGGGCCGAATGGCCTACTCCTGCACCTATTTTCTATGTTTCTTTGGATCAGTCGGAGAGAGATCGTGGGGAGAGGGATCGTGGGGAGAGGCATCATGCGGAGAGGGATTGTGGGGAGAGGGATCGTGGGGAGAGGGATCATGGGGAGAGGGAACGTGGGGAGAGGGATCGTGGGGAGGGCGATTGTGGGGAGAGGGTTCGTGGGGAGGGAGATCCTAGGGAGAGGGATCGTGGGGAGAGGGATCGTGGGGAGAGGGATTGTGGGGAGAGAGATCGTGGGGAGAGAGATCGTGTGGAGAGGGATCTTGGGGAGAGGGATCGTGGGGGGAGGGAGATCGTGGGGAGAGAGATCGTGGGGAGAGAGATCATGGGGAGAGGGATCGTGGGGAGATAGATCGTGGGGAGAGAGATCGTGGGGAGAGAGATCAGTTGGAGGGAGATCGTGGGGAGAGGGATCGTGGGGAGAGGGATCGTGGGGAGAGGGAGATCGTGGGGAGGGAGATAGTGGGGAGAGGGATCGTGGGGCGAGAGATCGTGGGGAGAGGGATCGTGGGGAGAGAGATCGTGGGGGAGATTAATGTGCAAAGTTAAAGCACAGGGATTGGGGGTAGTGTGCTGACGTGGATTGAGAACTGGTTGTCAGACAGGAAGCAAAGAGTAGGAGTAAATGGGTACTTTTCAGAATGGCAGGCAGTGACTAGTGGGGTACCGCAAGGTTCTGTGCTGGGGCCCCAGCTGTTTACACTGTACATTAATGATTTAGACGAGGGGATTAAATGTAGTATCTCCAAATTTGCGGATGACACTAAGTTGGGTGGCAGTGTGAGCTGCGAGGAGGATGCTATGAGGCTGCAGAGTGACTTGGATAGGTTAGGTGAGTGTGCAAATGCATGGCAGATGAAGTATAATGTGGATAAATGTGAGGTTATCCACTTTGGTGGTAAAAACAGAGAGACAGACTATTATCTGAATAGTGACAGATTAGGAAAAGCGAAGGTGCAACGAGACCTGGGTGTCATGGTACATCAGTCATTGAAGGTTGGCATTCAGGTACAGCAGGCGGTTAAGAAAGCAAATGGCATGTTGGCCTTCATAGCGAGGGGATTTGAGTACAAGGGCAGGGAGGTGTTGCTACAGTTGTACAGGGCCTTGGTGAGGCCACACCTGGAGTATTGTGTACAGTTTTAGTCTCCTAACTTGAGGAAGGACATTCTTGCTATTGAGGGAGTGCAGCAAAGATTCACCAGACTGATTCCCGGGATGGTGGGACTGACCTATCAAGAAAGACTGGATCAACTGGGCTTGTATTCAC
Organism: Pristiophorus japonicus; assembly: GCF_044704955.1. NCBI lineage: Eukaryota > Metazoa > Chordata > Chondrichthyes > Pristiophoridae > Pristiophorus > Pristiophorus japonicus. The sequence goes on from NC_091983.1 coordinate 249,058,504, forward strand.
TGGAGTTCAGAAGAATGAAAGGTGACCTCATAGAAACATTTAAAAGTCTGACGGGGTAAGACAGGTTAGATGCAGGAAGAATGTTCCCAATGTTGGGGAAGTCCAGAACCAGGGGTCACAGTCTAAGGATAAGGGGTAAGCCATTTAGGACCGAGATGAGGAGAAACTTCTTCACCCAGAGAGTGGTGAACCTGTGGAATTCTCTACCACAGAAAGCTGTTGAGGCCAATTCACTAAATATATTCAAAAGGGAGTTAGATGAAGTCCTTACTACTCGGGGGATCAAGGGGTATGGTGAGAAAGCAGGAATGGGGTACTGAAGTTGCGTGTTCAGCCATGAACTCATTGAATGGTGGTGCAGGCTAGAAGGGCCGAATGGCCTACTCCTGCACCTATTTTCTATGTTTCTTTGGATCAGTCGGAGAGAGATCGTGGGGAGAGAGATCGTGGGGAGACGCATCGTGGGGAGAGAGATCGTGGGGAGAGAGATCAGTTGGAGGGAGATCGTGGGAGAGGGATCGTGGGGAGAGAGATCGTGGGAAGAGAGATCGTGGGGAGAGAGATCGTGGGGAGGGAGATCGTGGGGAGAGGGATCGTGGGGAGAGAGATCGTGGGGAGAGAGATCAGTTGGAGGGAGATCGTGGGGAGAGGGATCGTGGGGAGAGAGATCGTGGGGAGAGAGATCGTGGGGAGAGAGATCAGTTGGAGGGAGATCGTGGGGAGAGGGATCGTGGGGAGAGAGATCGTAGGGAGAGAGATCGTGGGAAGAGAGATCGTGGGGAGAGAGATCAGTTGGAGGGAGATCGTGGGGAGAGGGATCGTGGGGAGAGAGATCGTGGGGAGAGGGATCGTGGGGAGAGAGATCGTGGGGAGAGAGATCGTGGGGACAGAGATCGTGGGGAGAGAGATCGTGGGGAGAGAGATCGTGGGGAGCGAGATCGTGGGGAGAGAGATCGTGGGGAGAGAGATCGTGGGGAGCGAGATCGTGGGGAGCGAGATCGTGGGGAGAGAGATCGTGGGGAGAGAGATCGTGGGGAGAGAGATCGTGGGGAGAGAGATCGTGGGAACAGAGATCGTGGGGAGAGAGATCGTGGGGAGAGAGATCGTGGGGAGAGGGATCGTGTGGAGGGAGATCGTGAGGAGAGGAATCTTGGGGAGAGGGATCGTGGGGAGAGGGATCGTGGGGAGAGAGATCAGTTGGAGGGAGATCGTGGGGAGAGGGATCGTGGGGAGAGAGATCGTGAGGAGAGGGATCGTGGGGAGAGAGATCGTGGGGAGAGAGATCGTGGGGAGAGAGATCGTGGGGAGAGAGATCGTGGGGAGAGGGATCGTGGGGAGAGAGATCGTGGGGAGAGGGATCGTGGGGAGAGAGATCGTGGGGAGAGAGATCGTGGGAACAGAGATCGTGGGGAGAGAGATCGTGGGGAGAGAGATCGTGGGGAGCGAGATCGTGGGGAGAGAGATCGTGGGGAGAGAGATCGTGGGGAGCGAGATCGTGGGGAGCGAGATCGTGGGGAGAGAGATCGTGGGGAGAGAGATCGTGGGGAGAGAGATCGTGGGGAGAGAGATCGTGGGAAGAGAGATCGTGGGGAGAGAGATCGTGGGGAGAGAGATCGTGGGGAGAGGGATCGTGTGGAGGGAGATCGTGAGGAGAGGAATCTTGGGGAGAGGGATCGTGGGGAGAGGGATCGTGGGGAGAGAGATCAGTTGGAGGGAGATCGTGGGGAGAGGGATCGTGGGGAGAGAGATCGTGGGAAGAGAGATCGTGGGAAGAGAGATCGTGGGGAGAGAGATCGTGGGGAGGGAGATCGTGGGGAGAGGGATCGTGGGGAGAGAGATCGTGGGGAGAGAGATCAGTTGGAGGGAGATCGTGGGGAGAGGGATCGTGGGGAGAGAGATCGTGGGGAGAGAGATCAGTCGGAGAGAGATCGTGGGGAGAGAGATCGTGGGGAGACGCATCGTGGGGAGAGAGATCGTGGGGAGAGAGATCAGTTGGAGGGAGATCGTGGGAGAGGGATCGTGGGGAGAGAGATCGTGGGAAGAGAGATCGTGGGGAGAGAGATCGTGGGGAGGGAGATCGTGGGGAGAGGGATCGTGGGGAGAGAGATCGTGGGGAGAGAGATCAGTTGGAGGGAGATCGTGGGGAGAGGGATCGTGGGGAGAGAGATCGTGGGGAGAGAGATCGTGGGGAGAGAGATCAGTTGGAGGGAGATCGTGGGGAGAGGGATCGTGGGGAGAGAGATCGTAGGGAGAGAGATCGTGGGAAGAGAGATCGTGGGGAGAGAGATCAGTTGGAGGGAGATCGTGGGGAGAGGGATCGTGGGGAGAGAGATCGTGGGGAGAGGGATCGTGGGGAGAGAGATCGTGGGGAGAGAGATCGTGGGGACAGAGATCGTGGGGAGAGAGATCGTGGGGAGAGAGATCGTGGGGAGCGAGATCGTGGGGAGAGAGATCGTGGGGAGAGAGATCGTGGGGAGCGAGATCGTGGGGAGCGAGATCGTGGGGAGAGAGATCGTGGGGAGAGAGATCGTGGGGAGAGAGATCGTGGGGAGAGAGATCGTGGGAACAGAGATCGTGGGGAGAGAGATCGTGGGGAGAGAGATCGTGGGGAGAGGGATCGTGTGGAGGGAGATCGTGAGGAGAGGAATCTTGGGGAGAGGGATCGTGGGGAGAGGGATCGTGGGGAGAGAGATCAGTTGGAGGGAGATCGTGGGGAGAGGGATCGTGGGGAGAGAGATCGTGAGGAGAGGGATCGTGGGGAGAGAGATCGTGGGGAGAGAGATCGTGGGGAGAGAGATCGTGGGGAGAGAGATCGTGGGGAGAGGGATCGTGGGGAGAGAGATCGTGGGGAGAGGGATCGTGGGGAGAGAGATCGTGGGGAGAGAGATCGTGGGAACAGAGATCGTGGGGAGAGAGATCGTGGGGAGAGAGATCGTGGGGAGCGAGATCGTGGGGAGAGAGATCGTGGGGAGAGAGATCGTGGGGAGCGAGATCGTGGGGAGCGAGATCGTGGGGAGAGAGATCGTGGGGAGAGAGATCGTGGGGAGAGAGATCGTGGGGAGAGAGATCGTGGGAAGAGAGATCGTGGGGAGAGAGATCGTGGGGAGAGAGATCGTGGGGAGAGGGATCGTGTGGAGGGAGATCGTGAGGAGAGGAATCTTGGGGAGAGGGATCGTGGGGAGAGGGATCGTGGGGAGAGAGATCAGTTGGAGGGAGATCGTGGGGAGAGGGATCGTGGGGAGAGAGATCGTGGGAAGAGAGATCGTGGGAAGAGAGATCGTGGGGAGAGAGATCGTGGGGAGGGAGATCGTGGGGAGAGGGATCGTGGGGAGAGAGATCGTGGGGAGAGAGATCAGTTGGAGGGAGATCGTGGGGAGAGGGATCGTGGGGAGAGAGATCGTGGGGAGAGAGATCAGTTGGAGGGAGATCGTGGGGAGAGGGATCGTGGGGAGAGAGATCGTAGGGAGAGAGATCGTGGGAAGAGAGATCGTGGGGAGAGAGATCAGTTGGAGGGAGATCGTGGGGAGAGGGATCGTGGGGAGAGAGATCGTGGGGAGAGGGATCGTGGGGAGAGAGATCGTGGGGAGAGTGATCGTGGGGACAGAGATCGTGGGGAGAGAGATCGTGGGGAGAGAGATCGTGGGGAGCGAGATCGTGGGGAGAGAGATCGTGGGGAGAGAGATCGTGGGGAGCGAGATCGTGGGGAGCGAGATCGTGGGGAGAGAGATCGTGGGGAGAGAGATCGTGGGGAGAGAGATCGTGGGGAGAGAGATCGTGGGAAGAGAGATCGTGGGGAGAGAGATCGTGGGGAGAGAGATCGTGGGGAGAGGGATCGTGTGGAGGGAGATCGTGAGGAGAGGAATCTTGGGGAGAGGGATCGTGGGGAGAGGGATCGTGGGGAGAGAGATCGTGAGGAGAGGGATCGTGGGGAGAGAGATCGTGGGGAGAGAGATCGTGGGGAGAGAGATCGTGGGGAGAGAGATCGTGGGGAGAGAGATCGTGGGGAGAGGGATCGTGGGGAGAGAGATCGTGGGGAGAGGGATCGTGGGGAGAGAGATCGTGGGGAGAGAGATCGTGGGGACAGAGATCGTGGGGAGAGAGATCGTGGGGAGAGAGATCGTGGGGAGCGAGATCGTGGGGAGAGAGATCGTGGGGAGAGAGATCGTGGGGAGCGAGATCGTGGGGAGCGAGATCGTGGGGAGAGAGATCGTGGGGAGAGAGATCGTGGGGAGAGAGATCGTGGGGAGAGAGATCGTGGGAAGAGAGATCGTGGGGAGAGAGATCGTGGGGAGAGAGATCGTGGGGAGAGGGATCGTGTGGAGGGAGATCGTGAGGAGAGGAATCTTGGGGAGAGGGATCGTGGGGAGAGGGATCGTGGGGAGAGAGATCAGTTGGAGGGAGATCGTGGGGAGAGGGATCGTGGGGAGAGAGATCGTGAGGAGAGGGATCGTGGGGAGAGAGATCGTGGGGAGAGAGATCGTGGGGAGAGAGATCGTGGGGAGAGAGATCGTGGGGAGAGAGATCGTGGGGAGAGAGATCGTGGGGAGAGAGATCGTGGGAAGAGAGATCGTGGGGAGAGGGATCGTGGGGAGGGGGATCGTGGGGAGGGAGATCATGGGAAGAGAGATCGTGGGGAGGGAGATTGTGGGGAGAGAGATCGTGGGGAGAGGGATCGTGGGGAGAGAGATCTTGGGGAGAGTGATCGTGGGGAGAGGGATCGTGGGGAGAGGGATCGTGGGGAGAGGGATCGTGGGGAGGGAGATCGTGGGGAGAGAGATCAGTTGGAGGGAGATCGTGAGGAGAGGGATCGTGGGGAGGGAGATCGTGGGGAGAGGGATCGTGGGGAGGGAGATTGTGGGGAGAGGGATCTTGGGGAGAGTGATCGTGTGGAGAGGGATCGTGGGGAGACGGATCGTGGGGCGAGGGATCGAGGGGAGGGGGATCGTGGGGAGGGAGATCGTGGGAAGAGAGATCGTGGGGAGAGAGATCGTGGGGAGAAGGATCGTGGGGAGAGGGATCGTGGGGAGAGAGAGATCGTGGGGAGAGGGATCTTGGGGAGAGGGATCGTGGGGAGAGGGATCGTGGGGAGGGAGATTGTGGGGAGAGGGATCTTGGGGAGAGTGATCGTGGGGAGAGGGATCGTGGGGAGAGGGATCGTGGGGAGGGAGATTGTGGGGAGAGGGATCGTGGGGAGGGAGATCGTGGGGAGAGAGATCGTGGGGAGAGATATCGTGAGGAGAGGGATCGTGGGGAGGGAGATTGTGGGGAGAGGGATCTTGGGGAGAGTGATCGTGAGGAGAGAGATCAGTTGGAGGGAGATCGTGGGGAGAGGGATCGTGGGGAGGGAGATTGTGGGGAGAGGGATCTTGGGGAGAGTGATCGTGGGGAGAGGGATCGTGGGGAGAGGGATCGTGGGGAGGGAGATTGTGGGGAGAGGGATCGTGGGGAGAGAGATTGTGGGGAGAGAGATCGTGGGGAGAGGGATCGTGGGGAGAAAGATCGTGGAGAGAGAGATCAGTTGGAGGGAGATCGTGGGGAGAGGGATCGTGGGGAGGGAGATCGTGGGGAGAGGGATCGTGGGGAGGGAGATTGTGGGGAGAGGGATCGTGGGGAGAGGGATCCTGGGGAGAGAGATCGCGGGGAGAGGGATCGTGGGGAGAGGGATCGTGGTGAAAGGGATCGTGGGGAGAGGGATCGTGGGGAGAGGGATCGTAGGGAGAGGGATCGTGCGGAGAGGGAGATCGTGGGGAGAGGGATTGTGGGGAGGGAGATCGTGGGGAGAGGGATCTTGGGGAGAGGGATCGTGGGGAGAGAGATCGTGGGGAGAGGGATCGTGGGGAGAGGGAGATCGTGGGGAGGGAGATCGTGGGGAGCGGGATCGTGGGGGAGATTAATGTGCAAAGTTAAAGCACATGGGATTGAGGGTAGTGTGCTGACATGGATTGAGAACTGGTTGGCAGACAGGAAGCAAAGAGTAGGAGTAAATGGGGACTTTTCTGAATGGCAGGCAGTGACTAGTGGGGTACCGCAAGGTACTGTGCTGGGGCCCCAGCTGTTTACATTGTACATTAATGATTTAGACGAGGGGATTAAATGTAGTATCTCCAAATTTGCGGATGACACTAAGTTGGGTGGCAGTGTGAGCTGCGAGGAGGATGCTGTGAGGCTGCAGAGCGACTTGGATAGGTTCGGTGAGTGGGCAAATGCATGGCAGATGAAGTATAATGTGGATAAATGTGAGGTTATCCATTTTGGTGGTAAAAACAGATGGACAGACTATTATCTGAATGGTGACAGATTAGGAAAAGGGGAGGTGCAACGAGACCTGGGTGTCATGGTACATCAGTCATTGAAGGTTGGCATTCAGGTACAGCAGGCGGTTAAGAAAGCAAATGGCATGTTGGCCTTCATAGCGAGGGGATTTGAGTACAGGGGCAGGGAGGTGTTGCTATAGTTGTACAGGGCCTTGGTGAGGCCACACCTGGAGTATTGTGTACAGTTTTGGTCTCCTAACTTGAGGAAGGACATTCTTGCTATTGAGGGAGTGCAGCGAAGATTCACCAGACTGATTCCCGGGATGGTGGGACTGACATATCAAGAAAGACTGGATCAACTGGGCTTGTATTCACTGGAGTTCAGAAGAATGAAAGGGGCCCTCATAGAAACATTTAAAAGTCTGACGGGGTAAGACAGGTTAGATGCAGGAAGAATGTTCCCAATGTTGGGGAAGTCCAGAACCAGGGGTCACAGTCTAAGGATAAGGGGTAAGCCATTTAGGACCGAGATGAGGAGAAACTTCTTCACCCAGAGAATGGTGAACCTGTGGAATTCTCTACCACAGAAAGTTGTTGAGGCCAATTCACTAAATATATTCAAAAGGGAGTTAGATGAAGTCCTTACTACTAGGGGGAATCAAGGGGTATGGCGAGAAAGCAGGAAGGGGGTACTGAAGTTGCGTGTTCAGCCATGAACTCATTGAATGGTGGTGCAGGCTAGAAGGGCCGAAAGGCCTACTCCTGCACCTATTTTCTAATTTTCTATGTTTCTATGGATCAGTAGGAGAGAGATCGTGGGGAGAAGGATCAGTGGGAGGGAGATCGTGGGGAGAGGCATCGTGGGGAGAGGGATCGTGGGGAGAGGGAGATCGTGGGGCGAGAGATCGTGGGGAGAGGCATCGTGGGGAGAGGGATCGTGGGGAGAGGCATCGTGGGGAGAGGGATCGTGGGGAGAGGGATCGTGGGGAGGGAGATCGTGGGGAGAAGGATCGTGGGGAGAGGGATCGTGGGGAGAGGGATCGTGGGGAGAGGGAGATTGTGGGGAGAGAGATCGTGGGGAGAGAGATCGTGGGGAGAGGGATCGTGGGGAGAGAGATCGTGGGGAGAGGGATCGTGGGGAGAGAGATCGTGGGGAGAGGGATCGCAGGGAGAAGGATCGAGGGGAGAGAGATCAGTTGGAGGGAGATCGTGGGGAGAGGGATCGCAGGGAGAGGGATCGCGGGGAGAGCGATCGTGGGGAGGGAGATCGTGTGGAGAGGGATCGTGGGGAGAGGGATCGTGGGGAGAGGGATCAACGGGAGGGAGATCGTGGGGAGAGGGATCGTGGGGAGAGGGATCAGCGGGAGGGAGATCGTGGGGAGAGGGATCGCGGGAGAGAGATCGCCCATCTCCCACCCCTGTTATCATGGCTTCATTCCACCCATGCAATACTTTACCACAGACTCCAGGTCACCCATTTAAAGTGGGTGTTGAGCACAGGAGAGGTGACGAGGAATGGCCCAAGGGTTGGTCAAAGAGTAGGGCTTTAAGGAGGAGAGGGATTTCCAGAGGGAATTTCCCAGAGATCAATCCCAGAGGTGTTTCTGTCCTTTCTGTGTTGCAGGTACTTTCACAGCCCCACGGACAATAATGAGTTAATGTATGATCCAGCCACAGTGATGAATGATGAGACCCTCAACTATTGCCAGAAGGAGGCATGGTGCAAGATGTCCTTCTACTTGATGTCCTTTTTCTACTATCTCTATTGGTAAGGAGGCATCTCACTGAGCCACACAGCGAATAAAGGGAACTGGAATTACCCAGCGGGGTATCATGGGCACTAGTGTGTGTGGGGTCAGGCTAGAGTACTGCGTACAGCTAGAGTACTGCGTGCAGTTCTGGTCACCACATTACAGGAAAGATGTGATTGCATTAGAGAGGGTACAGAGTGCAGAATTTTATCTATGCGGAAAGATTGGATAGGCTGAGGTTGTTATCCTTGGAATAGAGGAGGCTGACGGGAGATTTAATTGAGGTATATATGAGGGGCCTAGTTAGAGTGGATAGGAAGGACCAATTTCCCTTAGCATAGGGGTCAATAACCAGGGGGCATAGATCTAGAGTCATTGGTAGAAGGTTTAGAGGGGAGATGAGGGGAACATTTTTTGCCCAAACGTCTGGAACTCGCCGTGTCAAAAGGTGGTAGAGGCAGAATACCTAATCCCATTTTAAAATATGCACTGGAAGTGACGTAACCAACAGGGCAGTGGACCAAGAGCCGAATGGCTGATCGAATCACTGAGCTCACCCCGAAAACTACAGCAGTGTCTGAGCCCCCCCCAAACTACAGCAGTGTCTGAGCCCCCCCCAAACTACAGCAGTGTCTGACCCCCCCCCCAAACTACAGCAGTGTCTGACCCCCCCCCAAACTACAGCAGTGTCTGACCCCCCTCCAATCTACAGCAGTGTCTGACCCCCCCCAAACTACAGCAGTGTCTGAGCCCCCCCCAAACTACAGCAGTGTCTGACCCCCCCCAAACTACAGCAGTGTCTGACCCCCCCCCAAACTACAGCAGTGTCTGAGCCCCCCCCCAAACTACAGCAGTGTCTGAGCCCCCCCCAAACTACAGCAGTGTCTGACCCCCCCCCCAAACTACAGCAGTGTCTGACCCCCCCCCAAACTACAGCAGTGTCTGACCCCCCCCCCCAAACTACAGCAGTGTCTGAGCCCCCCCCAAACTACAGCAGTGTCTGAGCCCCCCCTCAAACTACAGCAGTGTCTGACCCCCCCCCAAACTACAGCAGTGTCTGACCCCCCCCCAAACTACAGCAGTGTCTGAGCCCCCCCCAAACTACAGCAGTGTCTGACCCCCCCCAAACTACAGCAGTGTCTGAGCCCCCCCCAAACTACAGCAGTGTCTGACCCCCCCAAACTACAGCAGTGTCTGACCCCCCCCAAACTACAGCAGTGTCTGACCCCCCCCCAAACTACAGCAGTGTCTGAGCCCCCCCCCAAACTACAGCAGTGTCTGACCCCCCCCAAACTACAGCAGTGTCTGACCCCCCCAAACTACAGCAGTGTCTGACCCCCCCCAAACTACAGCAGTGTCTGACCCCCCCCCAAACTACAGCAGTGTCTGACCACCCCCAAAACTACAGCAGTGTCTGAACACCCCCCAAACTACAGCAGTGTCTGACCCCCCCCAAACTACAGCAGTGTCTGACCCCCCCCCAAACTACAGCAGTGTCTGACCCCCCCCAAACTACAGCAGTGTCTGACCCCCCCCAAACTACAGCAGTGTCTGACCCCCCCCCCCCCAAACTACAGCAGTGTCTGACCCCCCCCCAAACTACAGCAGTGTCTGAGCCCCCCAAAACTACAGCAGTGTCTGACCCCCCCCAAACTACAGCAGTGTCTGACCCCCCCCAAACTACAGCAGTGTCTGACCCCCCCCCCCCAAACTACAGCAGTGTCTGACCCCCCCCAAACTACAGCAGTGTCTGAGCCCCCCACAAACTGCAGCAGTGTCTGAGCCCCCCCCAATCTACAGCAGTGTCTGACCCCCCCAAACTACAGCAGTGTCTGAGCCCCCCCCCAAACTACAGCAGTGTCTGAGCCCCCCCCAAACTACAGCAGTGTCTGAGCCCCCCCAAACTACAGCAGTGTCTGACCCCCCCCCCAAACTACAGCAGTGTCTGAGCCCCCCCAAACTACAGCAGTGTCTGACGCCCCCCAAACTACAGCAGTGTCTGAGCCCCCCCAAACTACAGCAGTGTCTGAGCCCCCCCAAACTACAGCAGTGTCTGAGCCCCCCCCCAAACTACAGCAGTGTCTGACCCCCCCCCCAAACTACAGCAGTATCTGAGCCCCCCCCCCAAACTACAGCAGTGTCTGAGCCCCCCCCCCAAACTACAGCAGTGTCTGAGCCCCCCCCAAACTACAGCAGTGTCTGACCCCCCCCCCCCAAACTACAGCAATGTCTGAGCCCCCCCAAACTACAGCAGTGTCTGAGCCTCCCCCAAACTACAGCAGTGTCTGAGCCCCCCCCAAACTACAGCAGTGTCTGACCCCCCCCCAAACTACAGCAGTGTCTGACCCCCCCCCAAACTACAGCAGTGTCTGACCCCCCCCAAACTACAGCAGTGTCTGACCCCCCCCCAAACTACAGCAGTGTCTGACCCCCCCCCAAACTACAGCAGTGTCTGACCCCCCCAAACTACAGCAGTGTCTGAGCCCCCCCCAAACTACAGCAGTGTCTGACCCCCCCCCCAAACTACAGCAGTGTCTGACCCCCCCCAAACTACAGCAGTGTCTGACCCCCCCAAACTACAGCAGTGTCTGACCCCCCCCAAACTACAGCAGTGTCTGACCCCCCCCAAACTACAGCAGTGTCTGACCCCCCCCAAACTACAGCAGTGTCTGACCCCCCCCCAAACTACAGCAGTGTCTGAGCCCCCCCCAAAATACAGCAGTGTCTGACCCCCCCCAAACTACAGCAGTGTCTGAGCACCCCCAAACTACAGCAGTGTCTGAGCCCCCCAAACTACAGCAGTGTCTGACCCCCCCCCAAACTACAGCAGTGTCTGAGCCCCCCCCAAACTACAGCAGTGTCTGACCCCCCCCCCAAACTACAGCAGTGTCTGACCCCCCCAAACTACAGCAGTGTCTGAGCCCCCCCCAAACTACAGCAGTGTCTGACCCCCCCAAACTACAGCAGTGTCTGAGCCCCCCCCAAACTACAGCAGTGTCTGACCCCCCCAAACTACAGCAGTGTCTGAGCCCCCCCCAAACTACAGCAGTGTCTGAGCCCCCCCCAAACTACAGCAGTGCCTGACCCCCCCCCAAACTACAGCAGTGTCTGACCCCCCCAAACTACAGCAGTGCCTGACCCCCCCCAAACTACAGCAGTGTCTGACCCCCCCAAACTACAGCAGTGTCTGACCCCCCAAACTACAGCAGTGTCTGAGCCCCCCCCCCAAACTACAGCAGTGTCTGAGCCCCCCCCAAACTACAGCAGTGTCTGACCCCCCCCCCCAAACTACAGCAGTGTCTGACCCCCCCCAAACTACAGCAGTGTCTGACCCCCCCCCAAACTACAGCAGTGTCTGACCCCCCCAAACTACAGCAGTGTCTGACCCCCCCCCCAAACTACAGCAGTGTCTGAGCCCCCCCCAAACTACAGCAGTGTCTGACCCCCCCCCCCAAACTACAGCAGTGTCTGACCCCCCCCCAAACTACAGCAGTGTCTGACCCCCCCCCCAAACTACAGCAGTGTCTGAGCCCCCCCCCAAACGACAGCAGTGTCTGACCCCCCCCCAAACTACAGCAGTGTCTGAGCCCCCCCAAACTACAGCAGTGTCTGACCCCCCCCCCCAAACTACAGCAGTGTCTGAGCCCCCCCAAACTACAGCAGTGTCTGACCCCCCCCCCAAACTACAGCAGTGTCTGAGCCCCCCCAAACTACAGCAGTGTCTGACCCCCCCCCCCAAACTACAGCAGTGTCTGAGCCCCCCCCAAACTACAGCAGTGTCTGAGCCCCCTCCCAAACTACTGCAGTGTCTGACCCCCCCCCAAACTACAGCAGTGTCTGACCCCCCCCCCCAAACTACAGCAGTGTCTGACCCCCCCCCAAACTACAGCAGTGTCTGACCCCCCCCCCAAACTACTGCAGTGTCTGACCCCCCCCCAAACTACAGCAGTGTCTGACCCCCCCCCCCAAATTACAGCAGTGTCTGACCCCCCCCCCAAACTACAGCAGTGTCTGAGCCCCCCCCAAACTACAGCAGTGTCTGAGCCCCCCCTCAAACTACAGCAGTGTCTGACCCCCCCCCAAACTACAGCAGTGTCTGACCCCCCCCAAACTACAGCAGTGTCTGAGCCCCCCCAAACTACAGCAGTGTCTGAGCCCCCCCCAAACTACAGCAGTGTCTGACCCCCCCCAAACTACAGCAGTGTCTGACCCCCCCCAAACTACAGCAGTGTCTGAGCCCCCCCCAAACTACAGCAGTGTCTGACCCCCCCCAAACTACAGCAGTGTCTGAGCCCCCCCACAAACTACAGCAGTGTCTGACCCCCCCCCCAAACTACAGCAGTGTCTGACCCCCCCCCAAACTACAGCAGTGTCTGAGCCCCCCCAAACTACAGCAGTGTCTGACCCCCCCCCCAAACTACAGCAGTGTCTGACCCCCCCCCAAACTACAGCAGTGTCTGAGCCCCCCCAAACTACAGCAGTGTCTGACCCCCCCCAAACTACAGCAGTGTCTGAGCCCCCCCCAAACTACAGCAGTGTCTGACCCCCCCCAAACTACAGCAGTGTCTGACCCCCCCCCCAAACTACAGCAGTGTCTGACCCCCCCCCAAACTACAGCAGTGTCTGAGCCCCCCCAAACTACAGCAGTGTCTGACCCCCCCCCCAAACTACAGCAGTGTCTGACCCCCCCCCAAACTACAGCAGTGTCTGAGCCCCCCCAAACTACAGCAGTGTCTGACCCCCCCCAAACTACAGCAGTGTCTGAGCCCCCCCCAAACT